>NW_022587733.1:0-81068 GCF_009834535.1 Camelus ferus
CAGACAGATGACGGAACCTTCCCACACTCAGAATTCCGGAACATGGCTGACTGTGTGGGGGAGTTTTGGGGCCGCCCTCCACGAAGCTTCCTGGGGTCACTGGAGTTCCCTGTCATGGGGAATTCCGCTAAATACCTCCCCTTTCCAGGGGGACACGCTACATGCTACCTGCATTTCCAGCACATCCCCCGACTTTCCCCGGCACCCGCACAAGGAGACTATCGGGGAAGACACGCGAATGGTTACATGGAGATCCCAGGCTATGCAGAGAGTAGACGGAACCTCCCCACACTCAGAATTCCGGAACACGGCTGAATGTGTGGGGGAGGTTTGGGGACGTCCTCCACGCAGCTGTCTGGAGTCACAGGTGTTCCCTGGCAGGGAGAAGTCCGCTAAATACCTCCCCTGTGCAGGGGGAGGCACTACATGCTACCTGCATTTCCAGCCCATCCCCGCCTTTCCTGGCAGCCCGTACAAAGTAGACTCTCTGTGAAGACGCGCGAAGGGTTCCTAGGAGATCCCAAGCGCTGCAGAAAGAAGACGGAACCTCCCCACGCTCAGAATTCCGGAACACGGCTGACTGTGTGGGGGTGGTTTGGGGCCGCCCAATACGCAGCTGCCTGGTTTCACAGGTGTTCCCAGGCAGCGGGGAATTCCGCTAAATACCTCCCCTTTCCAGGGGGAGGCCCTACATGCTACCTGCATTTCCAGCATATCCCCCACCTTTTCACGGCAGCCCGCAACTAGGACACTCTCGGGGAAGACACTCGAATGGCTCCTAGGAGATCCCCGGTGCTGCAGAAAGTAGACGGAACCTCCCCACGCTCAGAATTCCGGAACACGGCTGACTGTGTGAGAGAGGTTTGGTGCCGCCCTCCACGCAGCTGTCTGGAGTCACAGGTGTTCCCTTGCAGGTTGAAGTCCGCTAATTACCTCATCTGTCCAGGGGGAGGCTCTAGATGCTACCTGCAATTCCAGCCAAACCCCCGCCTTTCCCCGGCAGCCCGCAATATGATACACTCGGGGAAGGCACGCGGAGGGCTCCTAGGAGATCCCAGGCGCTGCAGACATAGGACGGAACCTCGCCACACTCAGAATTCCGGAACGCGGCCGAGTGGTTTGGGGAGGTTTGGGGCCGCAATCCACGCAGCTGCCTGGTGTCACTGGTGTTCCCTGGCAGGGGGAAGTCCGCTAATTACCTCATCTGTCCAGGGGCAGGCACTTGATGCTACCTGCATTTCCAGCCCAACCCCTGCCTTTCCCCGGCAGTCCGCACTAGGAGACACTCGGGGAAGACACGCGGAGGGCTCCTAGGAGATCCCAGGAGCTGCAGACAGAGGACGGAACCTCGCCACACTCAGAATTCCGGTACGCGGCCGAATGTGTGGGGGAGGTTGGGGCCGCCCCCCACGCAGCTGACTGGTGTCATAGGTGTTCCCTGGCAGGGGGAAGTCCGCTAATTACCTGACCTATCCAGGGGGAGGCACTAGAAGCTACCTGCATTTCCAGCCCAACCCCCGACTTTCCCCAGCAGCACGCACTAGGAGACACTCTGGGAAGACACGCGATGCGCTCCTAGGAGATCCCAGGCTCTGCAGACAGAGGACGGAACCTCGCCACACTCAGAAATCCGGACAGCGGCCGAGTGTTTGGGGGAGGTTTGGGGCAGCCCTCCACGCAGCTGCCTGGTGTCACTGGTGTTCCCTAGCAGGGGGAAGATCTCTAATTACCTCATCAGTCCAGAGGGAGGCATTAGATGCTACCTGCTTTTCCAGCCCAACCCCCGTCTTTCCCCGGCAGCCCGTATGAGAGTCACACGGGGAAGAAACACGGAGGGCTCCTAGGAGATCCCAGGATCTGCAGACAGAGGACGGAACCTCGCCACACTCAGACTTCCAGAATGCGGCCGAATGGGTGGGGGAAGTTTGGGGCTGACCTCCACGCAGCTGTCTGTTGTCACAGGTGTTCCCTGGCAGGGGGAAGTCCGTTATTTACCTCATCTGTCCAGGGGGAGGCACTAGATGCTGCCTGCATTTCCAGCGCAACCTCTGCCTTTCCCCGGCAACCCGCATAAGATTCACTCGGGGAAGACACGCGGAGGGCTCCTAGGAGATACCAGGCCCTGCAGACGGAGGACGGAACCTCGCCACACTCAGAATTCCGGAACGCGGCCGAGTGGGTGGGGGAGTTTTGGGGCCGCCCTCCACGCAGTTGCCTGGTGTCACAGGTAGTTCCCTGTCAGGGGGAAGTCCGCTTATTACCTCATCTATCCAGGGGGATGCACTAGACGCTGCCGGCATTTCCAGCTCAACCCCCGCCTTTCCCCGGCAGCCCGCATAAGAGTCACACGGGGAAGACACGCGGAGGGCTCCTAGTAAATCCCAGGAGCTGCAGACAGAGGACGGAACCTCTCCACACTCAGAATTCAGGAATGCGGCTGAATGGGTGGGGGAAGATTTGGGCCGTCCTCCACGCAGCTGCCTGTTGTCACAGGTGTTCCCTGGCAGGGGGAAGTCCGTTATTTACCTCATCTGTCCAGGGGGAGGCACTAGATGCTGCCTGCATTTCCAGGGCAACCTCTGCCTTTCCCCGGCAACCCGCATAAGAGTCACTCGGGGAAGACACGGGGAGGGCTCCTAGGAGATCCCAGGCCCTGCAGACGGAGGACGGAACCTCCCCACACTCAGAATTCCGGAACGCGGCTGTGTGGGTGGGTGATGTTTGGGGCCGCCCTCCACGCAGATGCCTGGTGTCACAGGTGTTCCCTGGCAGTGGGAAGTGCGCTAATTACGTGATCTGTCCAGGGGGAGTCACTAAATGTTACCTGCATTTCTAGCCCAACCTCCGCATTTCCCCGGCAACACGCACTAGGAGACACTCGGGGAAGACACGCGGAGGGCTCCTAGGATATCCCAGGCGCTGCAGACAGAGGACGGAATCTCCCCACACTCAGAATTCCGGAACGAGGCTGAGTGGGTGGGGTAGGTTTGGTGCCGCCCTCCACGCAGCTGCCTGGTGTCACAGGTGTTCCCTTGCAGGTTGAAATCCGCTAATTACCTCATCTGTCCAGGGGGAGGCTCTAGATGCTACCTGCAATTCCAGCCCAACCCCCGCCTTTCCCCGGCGGCCCGCAATATGATACACTCGGGGAAGGCACGCGGAGGGCTCCTAGGAGATCCCAAGCGCTGCAGACATAGGACGGAACCTCGCCACACTCAGAATTCCGGAACGCGGTCGAGTGGTTTGGGGAGGTTTGGGGCCGCACTCCACACAACTGCCTGGTGTCACTGGTGTTCCCTGGCAGGGGGAAGTCCGCTAATTACCTCATCTGTCCAGGGGGAGGCACTAGATGCTACCTGCATTTCCAGCCCAACCCCTGCCTTTCCCCGGCAGCCCGCACTATGAGACACTCGGGGAAGACACGCGGAGGGCTCCTAGGAGATCCCAGGCGCTGCAGACAGAGGACGGACCCTCGCCAAACTCCGAAATCCGGAACGCGGCCGAGGGGGTGCGGGAGGTTTGGGGCCGCCCTCCACGCAGCTGTCTGTTGTCACAGGTGTTCCCTTGCAGGGGGAAGTCCGCTAATTACCTCATCTGTCCAGGGGGAGGCACTAGATGCTACCTGCATTTCCAGCCCAACCCCTGCCTTTCCCCGGCAGCCCGCACTAGGAGACACTCGGGGAAGACACGCGGAGGGCTCCTAGGAGATCCCAGGCGCTGCAGACTGAGGACGGACCCTCGCCAAACTCCGAAATCCGGAACGCGGCCGAGTGGGTGCGGGAGGTTTGGGGCCGCCCTCCACGCAGCTGTCTGTTGTCACAGGTGTTCCCTGGCAGGGGGAAGTCCGTTATTTACCTCATCTGTCCAGGGGGAGGCACTAGATGCTGCCTGCATTTCCAGCGCAACCTCTGCCTTTCCCCGGCAACCCGCATAAGATTCACTCGGGGAAGACACGCGGAGGGCTCCTAGGAGATACCAGGCCCTGCAGACGGAGGACGGAACCTCGCCACACTCAGAATTCCGGAACGCGGCCGAGTGGGTGGGGGAGTTTTGGGTCCGCTCTCCACGCAGTTGCATGGTGTCACAGGTAGTTCCCTGTCAGGGGGGTAGTCCGCTTATTACCTCATCTATCCACGGGGAAGCACTAGATGCTGCCGGCTTTTCCAGCCCAACCCCCGCATTTCCCCGGCAGACCGCACTAGGAGACACTCTGGGAAGACACGCTGAGGGCTCCTAGGAGATCCCAGGCGCTGCAGACAGACGACGGAAACTCGCCACACTCAGAATTCCAGAACGCGACCGAGTGGGTTAGGGAGGTTTGGGGCCGCCCGCCACGCAGATGCCTGTTGTCACAGGTGTTCCCTGGCAGGGGGAATTGCGCTAAATATCTCCCCTGTCGAGGGGGAGGCACTACATGCTACCTGCATTTCCAGCCAATCCCCCGCCTTTAACAGGCAGCCCGCAAAAGATACTCTCGGGGAAGGCACGCGAAGTGCTCCTAGGAGATCCCAGGCGCTGCAGAAAGAAGACGGAACCTTCCCACGCTCAGAATTCCGGAACACGGCTGACAGTGTGGGGGAGGTTTGGGGCCGCCCTCCACGCAGCTGCCTGGTTTCACAGGTGTTCCCTGGCAGGGGGAAGTCCGCTAAATACCTCCCCTGTCCATGGGGAGGCACTACATGCTACCTGCATTTCCACCCTTCCCTGTTTTCCCCGGCAGCCTGCACTAGGAGAATCTAGGGGAAGACACGTTGAGGGCTCGTAGGAGATCCCAGGCGCTGCAGAAAGAAGACAGAACCTCCCCACTCTCAGAATTCCGAAACACGGCTGACTGTGTGGTTGAGGTTTGGGGCCGCCCTCCTCACAGCTGCCTGTGGACACTGGAGTTCCCTGGCAGGGGGAAGCCCGCTAAATACCTCCCCTGTCCAGGGGGAGGCACTACATGCTACCTGCATTTCCAGCCAATCCTCCGCCTTTCCCTGGCAGCCCGAACTAGGATATCCTCGGGGAAGGCGCGCGAAGGGATCCTAGGAGATCACAGTCGCTGCAGACAGAAGACGGAACCTCCCCACGCTCAGAATTCCGGAACAATTCTGAGTGTGTGGGGGAGGTTTGGGGCCGTTCTCCACGCAGCTGCCTGGAATCACTGGTGTTCCCTGTCAGGGGGAAGTCCGCTAAATACCTCCCCTGTCCAGGGGGAGGCCGTACATGCTACCAGCATTTCCAGAACTTCCCCCGCATTTCACCAGCAGCCCGCACTAGATGACACTGGCTGAAGACACGCGAAATGCTCCTAGGAGATCAAAGGCGCTGCAGACAGAAGACGGAACCTCCCCACACACAGAATCCGGAAAACGACTGACTGTGTTGGGGAGGTTTGAGGCTGCCCTCCACGCAGCTGCCTGGTTTCACAGATGATCCCGGTCAGGGTGAATTCCGCTAAATACCTCCCCTGTCCTGGGGAGGCACTGCATGCTACCTTCATTTCCAGCACATCCCCCACCTTTTCACGGCTGCCTGCACTAGGGGACACTCGCTGAAGACACGCGAAGGGCTCATAGGATATCCCAGGCGCTGCAGACAGATGACGGAACCTTCCCACACTCAGAATTCCGGAACATGGCTGACTGTGTGGGGGAGTTTTGGGGCCGCCCTCCACGAAGCTTCCTGGGGTCACTGGAGTTCCCTGTCATGGGGAATTCCGCTAAATACCTCCCCTTTCCAGGGGGACACGCTACATGCTACCTGCATTTCCAGCACATCCCCCGACTTTCCCCGGCACCCGCACAAGGAGACTATCGGGGAAGACACGCGAATGGTTACATGGAGATCCCAGGCTATGCAGAGAGTAGACGGAACCTCCCCACACTCAGAATTCCGGAACACGGCTGAATGTGTGGGGGAGGTTTGGGGACGTCCTCCACGCAGCTGTCTGGAGTCACAGGTGTTCCCTGGCAGGGAGAAGTCCGCTAAATACCTCCCCTGTGCAGGGGGAGGCACTACATGCTACCTGCATTTCCAGCCCATCCCCGCCTTTCCTGGCAGCCCGTACAAGTAGACTCTCTGTGAAGACGCGCGAAGGGTTCCTAGGAGATCCCAAGCGCTGCAGAAAGAAGACGGAACCTCCCCACGCTCAGAATTCCGGAACACGGCTGACTGTGTGGGGGTGGTTTGGGGCCGCCCAATACGCAGCTGCCTGGTTTCACAGGTGTTCCCAGGCAGGGGGAATTCCGCTAAATACCTCCCCTTTCCAGGGGGAGGCCCTACATGCTACCTGCATTTCCAGCATATCCCCCACCTTTTCACGGCAGCCCGCACTAGGACACTCTCGGGGAAGACACTCGAATGGCTCCTAGGAGATCCCCGGTGCTGCAGAAAGTAGACGGAACCTCCCCACGCTCAGAATTCCGGAACACGGCTGACTGTGTGAGAGAGGTTTGGTGCCGCCCTCCACGCAGCTGTCTGGAGTCACAGGTGTTCCCTTGCAGGTTGAAGTCCGCTAATTACCTCATCTGTCCAGGGGGAGGCTCTAGATGCTACCTGCAATTCCAGCCAAACCCCCGCCTTTCCCCGGCAGCCCGCAATATGATACACTCGGGGAAGGCACGCGGAGGGCTCCTAGGAGATCCCAGGCGCTGCAGACATAGGACGGAACCTCGCCACACTCAGAATTCCGGAACGCGGCCGAGTGGTTTGGGGAGGTTTGGGGCCGCAATCCACGCAGCTGCCTGGTGTCACTGGTGTTCCCTGGCAGGGGGAAGTCCGCTAATTACCTCATCTGTCCAGGGGCAGGCACTTGATGCTACCTGCATTTCCAGCCCAACCCCTGCCTTTCCCCGGCAGTCCGCACTAGGAGACACTCGGGGAAGACACGCGGAGGGCTCCTAGGAGATCCCAGGAGCTGCAGACAGAGGACGGAACCTCGCCACACTCAGAATTCCGGTACGCGGCCGAATGTGTGGGGGAGGTTGGGGCCGCCCCCCACGCAGCTGACTGGTGTCATAGGTGTTCCCTGGCAGGGGGAAGTCCGCTAATTACCTGACCTATCCAGGGGGAGGCACTAGAAGCTACCTGCATTTCCAGCCCAACCCCCGACTTTCCCCAGCAGCACGCACTAGGAGACACTCTGGGAAGACACGCGATGCGCTCCTAGGAGATCCCAGGCTCTGCAGACAGAGGACGGAACCTCGCCACACTCAGAAATCCGGACAGCGGCCGAGTGTTTGGGGGAGGTTTGGGGCAGCCCTCCACGCAGCTGCCTGGTGTCACTGGTGTTCCCTAGCAGGGGGAAGATCTCTAATTACCTCATCAGTCCAGAGGGAGGCATTAGATGCTACCCTGCTTTTCCAGCCCAACCCCCGTCTTTCCCCGGCAGCCCGTATGAGAGTCACACGGGGAAGAAACACGGAGGGCTCCTAGGAGATCCCAGGATCTGCAGACAGAGGACGGAACCTCGCCACACTCAGACTTCCAGAATGCGGCCGAATGGGTGGGGGAAGTTTGGGGCTGACCTCCACGCAGCTGTCTGTTGTCACAGGTGTTCCCTGGCAGGGGGAAGTCCGTTATTTACCTCATCTGTCCAGGGGGAGGCACTAGATGCTGCCTGCATTTCCAGCGCAACCTCTGCCTTTCCCCGGCAACCCGCATAAGATTCACTCGGGGAAGACACGCGGAGGGCTCCTAGGAGATACCAGGCCCTGCAGACGGAGGACGGAACCTCGCCACACTCAGAATTCCGGAACGCGGCCGAGTGGGTGGGGGAGTTTTGGGGCCGCCCTCCACGCAGTTGCCTGGTGTCACAGGTAGTTCCCTGTCAGGGGGAAGTCCGCTTATTACCTCATCTATCCAGGGGGATTGCACTAGACGCTGCCGGCATTTCCAGCTCAACCCCCGCCTTTCCCCGGCAGCCCGCATAAGAGTCACACGGGGAAGACACGCGGAGGGCTCCTAGTAAATCCCAGGAGCTGCAGACAGAGGACGGAACCTCTCCACACTCAGAATTCAGGAATGCGGCTGAATGGGTGGGGGAAGATTTGGGCCGTCCTCCACGCAGCTGCCTGTTGTCACAGGTGTTCCCTGGCAGGGGGAAGTCCGTTATTTACCTCATCTGTCCAGGGGGAGGCACTAGATGCTGCCTGCATTTCCAGGGCAACCTCTGCCTTTCCCCGGCAACCCGCATAAGAGTCACTCGGGGAAGACACGGGGAGGGCTCCTAGGAGATCCCAGGCCCTGCAGACGGAGGACGGAACCTCCCCACACTCAGAATTCCGGAACGCGGCTGTGTGGGTGGGTGATGTTTGGGGCCGCCCTCCACGCAGATGCCTGGTGTCACAGGTGTTCCCTGGCAGTGGGAAGTGCGCTAATTACGTGATCTGTCCAGGGGGAGTCACTAAATGTTACCTGCATTTCTAGCCCAACCTCCGCATTTCCCCGGCAACACGCACTAGGAGACACTCGGGGAAGACACGCGGAGGGCTCCTAGGATATCCCAGGCGCTGCAGACAGAGGACGGAATCTCCCCACACTCAGAATTCCGGAACGAGGCTGAGTGGGTGGGGTAGGTTTGGTGCCGCCCTCCACGCAGCTGCCTGGTGTCACAGGTGTTCCCTTGCAGGTTGAAATCCGCTAATTACCTCATCTGTCCAGGGGGAGGCTCTAGATGCTACCTGCAATTCCAGCCCAACCCCCGCCTTTCCCCAGCAGCCCGCATAAGAGTCACACGGGGAAGACACGCGGAGGGCTCCTAGTAAATCCCAGGAGCTGCAGACAGAGGACGGAACCTCTCCACACTCAGAATTCAGGAATGCGGCTGAATTGGTGGGGGAAGATTTGGGCCGTCCTCCACGCAGCTGCCTGTTGTCACAGGTGTTCCCTGGCAGGGGGAAGTCCGTTATTTACCTCATCTGTCCAGGGGGATGCACTAGATGCTGCCTGCATTTCCAGCGCAACCTCTGCCTTTCCCCGGCAACCCGCATAAGAGTCACTCGGGGAAGACACGGGGAGGGCTCCTAGGAGATCCCAGGAGCTGCAGACAAAGCACGGAACCTCGCCACACTCAGAATTCCGGAACGCGGCCGAATGGGTGGGGGAGGTTTGGGGCCACCCATCACGCAGCTGCCTGGTGTCACAGGTGTTCCCTTGCAGGGGGAAGTCCGCTAATTACGTCATCAGTCCAGGGGGAGGCACTAGATGCTACCTGCATTTCCAGCCCAACCCCCGCCTTTCCCCTGCAGCCCGCACTAGGAGACCCTCGGGGAAGACACGCGAAGGGCTCCAAGGAGATCCCAGGCGCAGCAGACAGAAGACGGAACCTCCCAACACTCAGAAGTCCGGAACACGGCTGACTGTTTGGGGGAATTTTGGGGCCGCCCTCCACGCAGCTGCCTGGTTTCACAGGTGTTCCCTGGCAGGGGGAAGTCCGCTAAATATCTCCCCTGTCGAGGGGGAGGCACTACATGCTACCTGCATTTCCAGCCAATCCCCCGCCTTTAACAGGCAGCCCACACAAAGATACTCTCGGGGAAGGCACGCGAAGTGCTCCTAGGAGATCCCAGGCGCTGCAGAAAGAAGACGGAACCTCCCCACGCTCAGAATTCCGAAACACGGCTGACTGTGTGGTTGAGGTTTGGGGCCGCCCTCCTCACAGCTGCCTGTGGACACAGGAGTTCCCTGGCAGGGGGAAGCCCGCTAAATACCTCCCCTGTCCAGGGGGAGGCACTACATGCTACCTGCATTTCCAGCCCATCCTCCGCCTTTCCCCGGCAGCCCGAACTAGGATATCCTTGGGGAAGGCGCGCGAAGGGATCCTAGGAGATCACAGTCGCTGCAGACAGAAGACGGAACCTCCCCACGCTCAGAATTCCGGAACAATTCTGAGTGTGTGTGGTAGGTTTGGGGCCGTCCTCCACGCAGCTGCCTGGAATCACTGGTGTTCCCTGTCAGGGGGAAGTCCGCTAAATACCTCCCCTGTCCTGGGGGAGGCACTACATGCTACCAGCATTTCCAGACCTTCCCCCGCATTTCACCAGCAGCCCGCACTAGATGACACTGGCTGAAGACACGCGAAATGCTCCTAGGAGATCAAAGGCGCTGCAGACAGAAGACGGAACCTCCCCACACACAGAATCCGGAAAACGACTGACTGTGTTGGGGAGGTTTGAGGCTGCCCTCCACGCAGCTGCCTGGTTTCACAGATGATCCCGGTCAGGGTGAATTCCGCTAAATACCTCCCCTGTCCTGGGGGAGGCACTACATGCTACCTGCATTTCCAGCACATCCCCCACCTTTTCACGGCAGCCCGCACTAGGGGACACTCGCTGAAGACACGCGAAGGGCTCATAGGATATGCCAGGCGCTGCAGACAGATGACGGAACCTTCCCACACTCAGAATTCCGGAACATGGCTGACTGTGTGGGGGAGGTTTGGGGCCGCCCTCCACGCAGCTGCCTTGTGTCACTGGTGTTCCCTGGCAGGGGGAATTCCGCTAAATATCTCCCCTGTCCAGGGGGAGGCAATTCATGCTACCTGCATTTCCAGCCTATCACCCGCCTGTCCCCGGCAGCCCGCAATAGGGGACTATCGGGGAAGACACGCGGAGGGCTCCTAGGAGATCCCAGGCTCTGCAGACAGAGGACGGAACCTCGCCACACTCAGAAATCCGGACAGCGGCCGAGTGTTTGGGGGAGGTTTGGGGCAGCCCTCCACGCAGCTGCCTGGTGTCACTGGTGTTCCCTAGCAGGGGGAAGATCTCTAATTACCTCATCAGTCCAGAGGGAGGCATTAGATGCTACCTGCTTTTCCAGCCCAACCCCCGTCTTTCCCCGGCAGCCCGTATAAGAGTCACACGGGGAAGAAACACGGAGGGCTCCTAGGAGATCCCAGGATCTGCAGACAGAGGACGGAACCTCGCCACACTCAGACTTCCAGAATGCGGCCGAATGGGTGGGGGAATTTTGGGGCTGCCCTCCACGCAGCTGTATGTTGTCACAGGTGTTCCCTGGCAGGGGGAAGTCCGTTATTTACCTCATCTGTCCAGGGGGAGGCACTAGATGCTGCCTGCATTTCCAGCGCAACCTCTGCCTTTCCCCGGCAACCCGCATAAGATTCACTCGGGGAAGACACGCGGAGGGGTCCTAGGAGATACCAGGCCCTGCAGACGGAGGACGGAACCTCGCCACACTCAGAAATCCGGACAGCGGCCGAGTGTTTGGGGGAGTTTTTGGGGCCGCCCTCCACGCATTTGCCTGGTGTCACAGGTAGTTCCCTGTCAGGGGGAAGTCCGCTTATTACCTCATCTATCCAGGGGGATGCACTAGATGCTGCCGGCATTTCCAGCCCAACCCCTGCCTTTCCCCGGCAGCCCGCATAAGAGTCACTCGGGGAAGACACGGGGAGGGCTCCTAGGAGATCCCAGGCCCTGCAGACGGAGGACGGAACCTCCCCACACTCAGAATTCCGGAACGCGGCTGTGTGGGTGGGGGAGGTTTGGGGCCGCCCTCCACGCAGATGCGTGGTGTCACAGGTGTTCCCTGGCAGTGGGAAGTGCGCTAATTACGTGATCTGTCCAGGGGGAGGCACTAAATGTTACCTGCATTTCTAGCCCAACCTCCGCATTTCCCCGGCAGCCCGCAATATGATACACTCGGGGAAGGCACGCGGAGGGCTCCTAGGAGATCCCAGGCGCTGCAGACATAGGACGGAACCTCGCCACACTCAGAATTCCGGAACGAGGCTGAGTGGTTGGGGTAGGTTTGGTGCCGCCCTCCACGCAGCTGCCTGGTGTCACAGGTGTTCCCTTGCAGGTTGAACTCCGCTAATTACCTCATCTGTCCAGGGGGAGGCTCTAGATGCTACCTGCAATTCCAGCCCAACCCCCGCCTTTCCCCGGCAGCCCGCAATATGATACACTCGGGGAAGGCACGCGGAGGGCTCCTAGGAGATCCCAGGCGCTGCAGACATAGGACGGAACCTCGCCACACTCAGAATTCCGGAACGCGGCCGAGTGGTTTGGGGAGGTTTGGGGCCGCACACCACGCAACTGCCTGGTGTCACTGGTGTTCCCTGGCAGGGGGAAGTCCGCTAATTACCTCATCTGTCCAGGGGGAGGCACTAGATGCTACCTGCATTTCCAGCCCAACCCCTGCCTTTCCCCGGCAGCCCGCATAAGAGTAACACGGGGAAGACACGCGGAGGGCTCCTAGGAGATCCCAGGAGCTGCGGACAGAGGATGGAACCTTGCCACACTCAGAATTCCGGAATGCGGCCGAATGGGTGGGGGAAGTTTTTGGCCGCCCTCCACGCAGCTGCCTGTTGTCACATGTGTTCCCTGGCAGGGGGAAGTCCGTTATTTACCTCATCTGTCCAGGGGGAGGCACTAGATGCTGCCTGCATTTCCAGCGCAACCTCTGCCTTTCCCCGGCAACCCGCATAAGATTCACTAGGGGAAGACACGCGGAGGGGTCCTAGGAGATACCAGGCCCTGCAGACGGAGGACGGAACCTCGCCACACTCAGAATTCCGGAACGCGGCCGAGTGGGTGGGGGAGTTTTGGGGCCGCCCTCCACGAAGTTGCCTGGTGTCACAGGTAGTTCCCTGTCAGGGGGAAGTCCGCTTATTACCTCATCTATCCAGGGGGATGCACTAGATGCTGCCGGCATTTCCAGCACAACCCCCGCCTTTCCCTGGCTGCCCGCATTATGAGACACTCTGGGAAGTCACACGTAGGTCTCCTTGGAGATTCCAGGCGCTGGAGACAGAAGACGGAACCTCTCCACACTCAGAATTCAGGAATGCGGCTGAATTGGTGGGGGAAGATTTGGGCCGTCCTCCACGCAGCTGCCTGTTGTCACAGGTGTTCCCTGGCAGGGGGAAGTCCGTTATTTACCTCATCTGTCCAGGGGGATGCACTAGATGCTGCCTGCATTTCCAGCGCAACCTCTGCCTTTCCCCGGCAACCCGCATAAGAGTCACTCGGGGAAGACACGGGGAGGGCTCCTAGGAGATCCCAGGAGCTGCAGACAAAGCACGGAACCTCGCCACACTCAGAATTCCGGAACGCGGCCGAATGGGTGGGGGAGGTTTGGGGCCACCCATCACGCAGCTGCCTGGTGTCACAGGTGTTCCCTTGCAGGGGGAAGTCCGCTAATTACGTCATCAGTCCAGGGGGAGGCACTAGATGCTACCTGCATTTCCAGCCCAACCCCCGCCTTTCCCCTGCAGCCCGCACTAGGAGACCCTCGGGGAAGACACGCGAAGGGCTCCAAGGAGATCCCAGGCGCAGCAGACAGAAGACGGAACCTCCCAACACTCAGAAGTCCGGAACACGGCTGACTGTTTGGGGGAATTTTGGGGCCGCCCTCCACGCAGCTGCCTGGTTTCACAGGTGTTCCCTGGCAGGGGGAAGTCCGCTAAATATCTCCCCTGTCGAGGGGGAGGCACTACATGCTACCTGCATTTCCAGCCAATCCCCCGCCTTTAACAGGCAGCCCACACAAAGATACTCTCGGGGAAGGCACGCGAAGTGCTCCTAGGAGATCCCAGGCGCTGCAGAAAGAAGACGGAACCTCCCCACGCTCAGAATTCCGAAACACGGGTGACTGTGTGGTTGAGGTTTGGGGCCGCCCTCCTCACAGCTGCCTGTGGACACAGGAGTTCCCTGGCAGGGGGAAGCCCGCTAAATACCTCCCCTGTCCAGGGGGAGGCACTACATGCTACCTGCATTTCCAGCCCATCCTCCGCCTTTCCCCGGCAGCCCGAACTAGGATATCCTTGGGGAAGGCGCGCGAAGGGATCCTAGGAGATCACAGTCGCTGCAGACAGAAGACGGAACCTCCCCACGCTCAGAATTCCGGAACAATTCTGAGTGTGTGTGGTAGGTTTGGGGCCGTCCTCCACGCAGCTGCCTGGAATCACTGGTGTTCCCTGTCAGGGGGAAGTCCGCTAAATACCTCCCCTGTCCTGGGGGAGGCACTACATGCTACCAGCATTTCCAGACCTTCCCCCGCATTTCACCAGCAGCCCGCACTAGATGACACTGGCTGAAGACACGCGAAATGCTCCTAGGAGATCAAAGGCGCTGCAGACAGAAGACGGAACCTCCCCACACACAGAATCCGGAAAACGACTGACTGTGTTGGGGAGGTTTGAGGCTGCCCTCCACGCAGCTGCCTGGTTTCACAGATGATCCCGGTCAGGGTGAATTCCGCTAAATACCTCCCCTGTCCTGGGGGAGGCACTACATGCTACCTGCATTTCCAGCACATCCCCCACCTTTTCACGGCAGCCCGCAATAGGGGACTATCGGGGAAGACACGCGGAGGGCTCCTAGGAGATCCCAGGCTCTGCAGACAGAGGACGGAACCTCGCCACACTCAGAAATCCGGACAGCGGCCGAGTGTTTGGGGGAAGTTTGGGGCAGCCCTCCACGCAGCTGCCTGGTGTCACTGGTGTTCCCTAGCAGGGGGAAGATCTCTAATTACCTCATCAGTCCAGAGGGAGGCATTAGATGCTACCTGCTTTTCCAGCCCAACCCCCGTCTTTCCCCGGCAGCCCGTATAAGAGTCACACGGGGAAGAAACACGGAGGGCTCCTAGGAGATCCCAGGATCTGCAGACAGAGGACGGAACCTCGCCACACTCAGACTTCCAGAATGCGGCCGAATGGGTGGGGGAATTTTGGGGCTGCCCTCCACGCAGCTGTATGTTGTCACAGGTGTTCCCTGGCAGGGGGAAGTCCGTTATTTACCTCATCTGTCCAGGGGGAGGCACTAGATGCTGCCTGCATTTCCAGCGCAACCTCTGCCTTTCCCCGGCAACCCGCATAAGATTCACTCGGGGAAGACACGCGGAGGGGTCCTAGGAGATACCAGGCCCTGCAGACGGAGGACGGAACCTCGCCACACTCAGAAATCCGGACAGCGGCCGAGTGTTTGGGGGAGTTTTGGGGCCGCCCTCCACGCATTTGCCTGGTGTCACAGGTAGTTCCCTGTCAGGGGGAAGTCCGCTTATTACCTCATCTATCCAGGGGGATGCACTAGATGCTGCCGGCATTTCCAGCCCAACCCCTGCCTTTCCCTGGCAGCCCGCATAAGAGTCACTCGGGGAAGACACGGGGAGGGCTCCTAGGAGATCCCAGGCCCTGCAGACGGAGGACGGAACCTCCCCACACTCAGAATTCCGGAACGCGGCTGTGTGGGTGGGGGAGGTTTGGGGCCGCCCTCCACGCAGATGCCTGGTGTCACAGGTGTTCCCTGGCAGTGGGAAGTGCGCTAATTACGTGATCTGTCCAGGGGGAGGCACTAAATGTTACCTGCATTTCTAGCCCAACCTCCGCATTTCCCCGGCAGCCCGCAATATGATACACTCGGGGAAGGCACGCGGAGGGCTCCTAGGAGATCCCAGGCGCTGCAGACATAGGACGGAACCTCGCCACACTCAGAATTCCGGAACGAGGCTGAGTGGGTGGGGTAGGTTTGGTGCCGCCCTCCACGCAGCTGCCTGGTGTCACAGGTGTTCCCTTGCAGGTTGAAGTCCGCTAATTACCTCATCTGTCCAGGGGGAGGCTCTAGATGCTACCTGCAATTCCAGCCCAACCCCCGCCTTTCCCCGGCAGCCCGCAATATGATACACTCGGGGAAGGCACGCGGAGGGCTCCTAGGAGATCCCAGGCGCTGCAGACATAGGACGGAACCTCGCCACACTCAGAATTCCGGAACGCGGCCGAGTGGTTTGGGGAGGTTTGGGGCCGCACTCCACGCAACTGCCTGGTGTCACTGGTGTTCCCTGGCAGGGGGAAGTCCGTTAATTACCTCATCTGTCCAGGGGGAGGCACTAGATGCTGCCTGCATTTCCAGCGCAACCTCTGCCTTTCCCCGGCAACCCGCATAAGATTCACTCGGGGAAGACACGCGGAGGGCTCCTAGGAGATACCAGGCCCTGCAGACGGAGGACGGAACCTCGCCACACTCAGAATTCCGGAACGCGGCCGAGTGGGTGGGGGAGTTTTGGGGCCGCTCTCCACGCAGTTGCATGGTGTCACAGGTAGTTCCCTGTCAGGGAGAATTCCGCTTATTACCTCATCTATCCAGGGGGAAGCACTAGATGCTGCCGGCATTTCCAGCCCAACCCCCGCATTTCCCCGGCAGACCGCACTAGGAGACACTCTGGGAAGACACGCGGAGGGCTCCTAGGAGATCCCAGGCGCTGCAGACAGACGACGGAAACTCGCCACACTCAGAATTCCAGAACGCGACCGAGTGGGTTAGGGAGGTTTGGGGCCGCCCGCCACGCAGATGCCTGGTGTCACAGGTGTTCCCTGGCAGGGGGAATTGCGCTAATTACCTGATCTGTCCAGGGGGAGGCACTAGATATTACCTGCATTTCTAGCCCAACCCCCGCATTTCCCCGGCAACGCGCACTAGGAGACACTCGGGGAAGACACGCGGAGGGCTCCTAGGATATCCCAGGCGCTGCAGACTGAGGACGGAACCTCCCCACACTCAGAATTCCGGAACGACTCTGAGTGGGTGAGGGAGGTTTGGTGCCGCCCTCCACGCAGCTGCCTGGTGTCACAGGTTTTCCCTTGCAGGGTGAAGTCCGCTAATTACCTCATCTGTCCAGGGGGAGGCACTTAAATGCTACCTGCATTTCCAACCCAACCACCATCTTTCCCTGGGAGCCGACACTATGAGACACTCTAGGAAGACACGCGGACGGCTCCTAGGAGATCCCAGGCGCTGCAGACCGAGGACGGAACCTGGCCACACTCAAAATTCCGGAATGCGGCCGAATGGGTGGGGGAGGTTTGGGGCCGCACTCCACGCAGCTGCCTGGTGTCACAGGTGTTCCCTGGCAGGGGGAATTCCGCTAATTACCTCATCAGTCGAGGGGGAGTCACTAGATGCTACCTGCATTTCCAGCACAACCCCCGCCTTTCCCTGGCTGCCCGCATTATGAGACACTCTGGGAAGTCACACGTAGGTCTCCTTGGAGATTCCAGGCGCTGGAGACAGAAGACGGAACCTCGCCACACTCAGAATTCCGGAACGCGGCCGAGTGGGTGGGGGAAGTTTGGGGCCGCCCTCCACGCAGCTGCCTGGTTTCACAGGTGTTCCCTGGCAGGGGGAAGTCCGCTAAATATCTCCCCTGTCGAGGGGGAGGCACTACATGCTACCTGCATTTCCAGCCAATCCCCCGCCTTTAACAGGCAGCCCACACAAAGATACTCTCGGGGAAGGCACGCGAAGTGCTCCTAGGAGATCCCAGGCGCTGCAGAAAGAAGACGGAACCTTCCCAAGCTCAGAATTCCGGAACACGGCTGACAGTGTGGGGGAGGTTTGGGGCCGCCCTCCACGCAGCTGCCTGGTTTCACAGGTGTTCCCTGGCAGGGGGAAGTCCGCTAAATACCTCCCCTGTCGAGGGGGAGGCACTACATGCTACCTGCATTTCCAGCCCATCCCCCGCCTTTCCCCGGCAGCCCGCACTAGGAGACTATCGGGGAAGACACGCGAAGGGCTCCTAGGAGATACCAGGCGCTGCAGAAAGAAGACAGAACCTCCCCACGCTCAGAATTCCGAAACACGGCTGACTGTGTGGTTGAGGTTTGGGGCCGCCCTCCTCACAGCTGCCTGTGGACACAGGAGTTCCCTGGCAGGGGGAAGCCCGCTAAATACCTCCCCTGTCCAGGGGGAGGCACTACATGCTACCTGCATTTCCAGCCCATCCTCCGCCTTTCCCCGGCAGCCCGAACTAGGATATCCTTGGGGAAGGCGCGCGAAGGGATCCTAGGAGATCACAGTCGCTGCAGACAGAAGACGGAACCTCCCCACGCTCAGAATTCCGGAACAATTCTGAGTGTGTGTGGTAGGTTTGGGGCCGTCCTCCACGCAGCTGCCTGGAATCACTGGTGTTCCCTGTCAGGGGGAAGTCCGCTAAATACCTCCCCTGTCCAGGGGGAGGCACTACATGCTACCAGCATTTCCAGACCTTCCCCCGCATTTCACCAGCAGCCCGCACTAGATAACACTGGCTGAAGACACGCGAAATGCTCCTAGGAGATCAAAGGCGCTGCAGACAGAAGACGGAACCTCCCCACACACAGAATCCGGAAAACGACTGACTGTGTTGGGGAGGTTTGAGGCTGCCCTCCACGCAGCTGCCTGGTTTCACAGATGATCCCGGTCAGGGTGAATTCC
Organism: Camelus ferus; assembly: GCF_009834535.1. Taxonomy (NCBI): domain Eukaryota; kingdom Metazoa; phylum Chordata; class Mammalia; order Artiodactyla; family Camelidae; genus Camelus; species Camelus ferus. The sequence goes on from NW_022587733.1 coordinate 18,192, forward strand.
GCTAAATACCTCCCCTGTCCTGGGGGAGGCACTACATGCTACCTGCATTTCCAGCACATCCCCCACCTTTTCACGGCAGCCCGCACTAGGGGACACTCGCTGAAGACACGCGAAGGGCTCATAGGATATGCCAGGCGCTGCAGACAGATGACGGAACCTTCCCACATCAGAATTCCGGAACACGGCTGACTGTGTGGGGGAGGTTTGGGGCCGCCCTCCACGCAGCTGCCTTGTGTCACTGGTGTGCCCTGGCAGGGGGAAGTCCGCTAAATACCTCCCCTTTCCAGGGGGACTCACTACATGCTACCTGCATTTCCAGCACATCCCCCGACTTTCCCCGGCACCCGCACTAGGAGACTATCGGGGAAGACACGCGAATGCTTACATGGAGATCCCAGGCTCTGCAGACAGAAGACGGAACCTCCCCACACTCAGAATTCCGGAACACGGCTGACTGTGTGGGGGAGGTTTGGGGCCGCCCTCCACGCAGCTGCCTTGTGTCACTGGTGTTCCCTGGCAGGGGGAATTCCGCTAAATACCTCCCCTGTCCAGGGGGAGGCAATTCATGCTACCTGCATTTCCAGCCTATCACCCGCCTGTCCCCGGCAGCCCGCAATAGGGGACTATCGGGGAAGACACGCGGAGGGCTCCTAGGAGATCCCAGGCTCTGCAGACAGAGGACGGAACCTCGCCACACTCTGAATTCCGGTACGCGGCCGAGTGGTTTGGGGAGGTTTGGGGCCGCACTCCACGCAACTGCCTGGTGTCACTGGTGTTCTCTGGCAGGGGGAAGTCCGCTAATTACCTCATCTGTCCAGGGGGAGGCACTAGATGCTACCTGCATTTCCAGCCCAACCCCTGCCTTTCCCCGGCAGCCTGCACTAGGAGACACTCGGGTAAGACACGTGGAGGGCTCCTAGGAGATCCCAGGCGCTGCAGACAGAGGACGGACCCTCGCCAAACTCCGAAATCCGGAACGCGGCCGAGTGGGTGCGGGAGGTTTGGGGCCGCCCTCCACGAGGCTGTCTGTTGTCACAGGTGTTCCCTGGCAGGGGGAAGTCCGCTAATTACCTCATCTGTCCAGGGTGAGGCACTAGATGCTACCTGCATTTCCAGCCCAACCCCTGCCTTTCCCCGGCAGCCCGCACTAGGAGACACTCGGGGAAGACAAGCGATGCGCTCCTAGGAGATCCCAGGCTCTGCAGACAGAGGACGGAACCTCGCCACACTCTGAATTCCGGTACGCGGCCGAATGTGTGTGGGAGGTTGGGGCCGACCCCCACGCAGCTGACTGGTGTCACAGGTGTTCCCTGGCAGGGGGAAGTTCGCTAATTACCTCATCTGTCCAGAGGGGGGCATAAGATGCTACCTGCTTTTCCAGCCCAACCCCCGCCTTTACCGGCAGCCCGCATAAGAGTAACACGGGGAAGACACGCGGAGGGCTCCTAGGAGATCCCAGGAGCTGCGGACAGAGGATGGAACCTTGCCACACTCAGAATTCCGGAATGCGGCCGAATGGGTGGGGGAAGTTTTTGGCCGCCCTCCACGCAGCTGCCTGTTGTCACATGTGTTCCCTGGCAGGGGGAAGTCCGTTATTTACCTCATCTGTCCAGGGGAGGCACTAGATGCTGCCTGCATTTCCAGCGCAACCTCTGCCTTTCCCCGGCAACCCGCATAAGATTCACTAGGGGAAGACACGCGGAGGGGTCCTAGGAGATACCAGGCCCTGCAGACGGAGGACAGAACCTCGCCACACTCAGAATTCCGGAACGCGGCCGAGTGGGTGGGGGAGTTTTGGGGCCGCAATCCACGAAGTTGCCTGGTGTCACAGGTAGTTCCCTGTCAGGGGGAAGTCCGCTTATTACCTCATCTATCCAGGGGGATGCACTAGATGCTGCCGGCATTTCCAGCACAACCCCCGCCTTTCCCTGGCTGCCCGCATTATGAGACACTCTGGGAAGTCACACGTAGGTCTCCTTGGAGATTCCAGGCGCTGGAGACAGAAGACGGAACCTCGCCACACTCAGAATTCCGGAACGCGGCCGAGTGGGTGGGGGAAGTTTGGGGCCGCCCTCCACGCAGCTGCCTGGTTTCACAGGTGTTCCCTGGCAGGGGGAAGTCCGCTAAATATCTCCCCTGTCGAGGGGGAGGCACTACATGCTACCTGCATTTCCAGCCAATCCCCCGCCTTTAACAGGCAGCCCACACAAAGATACTCTCGGGGAAGGCACGCGAAGTGCTCCTAGGAGATCCCAGGCGCTGCAGAAAGAAGACGGAACCTTCCCACGCTCAGAATTCCGGAACACGGCTGACAGTGTGGGGGAGGTTTGGGGCCGCCCTCCACGCAGCTGCCTGGTTTCACAGGTGTTCCCTGGCAGGGGGAAGTCCGCTAAATACCTCCCCTGTCGAGGGGGAGGCTCTACATGCTACCTGCATTTCCAGCCCATCCCCCGCCTTTCCCCGGCAGCCCGCACTAGGAGACTATCGGGGAAGACACGCGAAGGGCTCCTAGGAGATACCAGGCGCTGCAGAAAGAAGACAGAACCTCCCCACGCTCAGAATTCCGAAACACGGCTGACTGTGTGGTTGAGGTTTGGGGCCGCCCTCCTCACAGCTGCCTGTGGACACAGGAGTTCCCTGGCAGGGGGAAGCCCGCTAAATACCTCCCCTGTCCAGGGGGAGGCACTACATGCTACCTGCATTTCCAGCCCATCCTCCGCCTTTCCCCGGCAGCCCGAACTAGGATATCCTTGGGGAAGGCGCGCGAAGGGATCCTAGGAGATCACAGTCGCTGCAGACAGAAGACGGAACCTCCCCACGCTCAGAATTCCGGAACAATTCTGAGTGTGTGTGGTAGGTTTGGGGCCGTCCTCCACGCAGCTGCCTGGAATCACTGGTGTTCCCTGTCAGGGGGAAGTCCGCTAAATACCTCCCCTGTCCTGGGGGAGGCACTACATGCTACCAGCATTTCCAGACCTTCCCCCGCATTTCACCAGCAGCCCGCACTAGATGACACTGGCTGAAGACACGCGAAATGCTCCTAGGAGATCAAAGGCGCTGCAGACAGAAGACGGAACCTCCCCACACACAGAATCCGGAAAACGACTGACTGTGTTGGGGAGGTTTGAGGCTGCCCTCCACGCAGCTGCCTGGTTTCACAGATGATCCCGGTCAGGGTGAATTCCGCTAAATACCTCCCCTGTCCTGGGGGAGGCACTACATGCTACCTGCATTTCCAGCACATCCCCCACCTTTTCACGGCAGCCCGCACTAGGGGACACTCGCTGAAGACACGCGAAGGGCTCATAGGATATGCCAGGCGCTGCAGACAGATGACGGAACCTTCCCACACTCAGAATTCCGGAACATGGCTGACTGTGTGGGGGAGGTTTGGGGCCGCCCTCCACGCAGCTGCCTTGTGTCACTGGTGTGCCCTGGCAGGGGGAAGTCCGCTAAATACCTCCCCTTTCCAGGGGGACTCACTACATGCTACCTGCATTTCCAGCACATCCCCCGACTTTCCCCGGCACCCGCACTAGGAGACTATCGGGGAAGACACGCGAATGCTTACATGGAGATCCCAGGCTCTGCAGACAGGAGACGGAACCTCCCCACACTCAGAATTCCGGAACACGGCTGACTGTGTGGGGGAGGTTTGGGGCCGCCCTCCACGCAGCTGCCTTGTGTCACTGGTGTTCCCTGGCAGGGGGAATTCCGCTAAATACCTCCCCTGTCCAGGGGGAGGCAATTCATGCTACCTGCATTTCCAGCCTATCACCCGCCTGTCCCCGGCAGCCCGCAACAGGGGACTATCGGGGAAGACACGCGGAGGGCTCCTAGGAGATCCCAGGCTCTGCAGACAGAGGACGGAACCTCGCCACACTCTGAATTCCGGTACGCGGCCGAGTGGTTTGGGGAGGTTTGGGGCCGCACTCCACGCAACTGCCTGGTGTCACTGGTGTTCCCTGGCAGGGGGAAGTCCGCTAATTACCTCATCTGTCCAGGGGGAGGCACTAGATGCTACCTGCATTTCCAGCCCAACCCCTGCCTTTCCCCGGCAGCCTGCACTAGGAGACACTCGGGGAAGACACGTGGAGGGCTCCTAGGAGATCCCAGGCGCTGCAGACAGAGGACGGACCCTCGCCAAACTCCGAAATCCGGAACGCGGCCGAGTGGGTGCGGGAGGTTTGGGGCCGCCCTCCACGAGGCTGTCTGTTGTCACAGGTGTTCCCTGGCAGGGGGAAGTCCGCTAATTACCTCATCTGTCCAGGGTGAGGCACTAGATGCTACCTGCATTTCCAGCCCAACCCCTGCCTTTCCCCGGCAGCCCGCACTAGGAGACACTCGGGGAAGACACGCGATGCGCTCCTAGGAGATCCCAGGCTCTGCAGACAGAGGACGGAACCTCGCCACACTCTGAATTCCGGTACGCGGCCGAATGTGTGTGGGAGGTTGGGGCCGACCCCCACGCAGCTGACTGGTGTCACAGGTGTTCCCTGGCAGGGGGAAGTTCGCTAATTACCTCATCTGTCCAGAGGGAGGCATAAGATGCTACCTGCTTTTCCAGCCCAACCCCCGCCTTTACCGGCAGCCCGCATAAGAGTAACACGGGGAAGACACGCGGAGGGCTCCTAGGAGATCCCAGGAGCTGCGGACAGAGGATGGAACCTTGCCACACTCAGAATTCCGGAATGCGGCCGAATGGGTGGGGGAAGTTTTTGGCCGCCCTCCACGCAGCTGCCTGTTGTCACATGTGTTCCCTGGCAGGGGGAAGTCCGTTATTTACCTCATCTGTCCAGGGGGAGGCACTAGATGCTGCCTGCATTTCCAGCGCAACCTCTGCCTTTCCCCGGCAACCCGCATAAGATTCACTAGGGGAAGACACGCGGAGGGGTCCTAGGAGATACCAGGCCCTGCAGACGGAGGACGGAACCTCGCCACACTCAGAATTCCGGAACGCGGCCGAGTGGGTGGGGGAGTTTTGGGGCCGCAATCCACGAAGTTGCCTGGTGTCACAGGTAGTTCCCTGTCAGGGGGAAGTCCGCTTATTACCTCATCTATCCAGGGGGATGCACTAGATGCTGCCGGCATTTCCAGCCCAACCCCCGCCTTTCCCCAGCAGCCCGCATAAGAGTCACACGGGGAAGACACGCGGAGGGCTCCTAGTAAATCCCAGGAGCTGCAGACAGAGGACGGAACCTCTCCACACTCAGAATTCAGGAATGCGGCTGAATTGGTGGGGGAAGATTTGGGCCGTCCTCCACGCAGCTGCCTGTTGTCACAGGTGTTCCCTGGCAGGGGGAAGTCCGTTATTTACCTCATCTGTCCAGGGGGATGCACTAGATGCTGCCTGCATTTCCAGCGCAACCTCTGCCTTTCCCCGGCAACCCGCATAAGAGTCACTCGGGGAAGACACGGGGAGGGCTCCTAGGAGATCCCAGGAGCTGCAGACAAAGCACGGAACCTCGCCACACTCAGAATTCCGGAACGCGGCCGAATGGGTGGGGGAGGTTTGGGGCCACCCATCACGCAGCTGCCTGGTGTCACAGGTGTTCCCTTGCAGGGGGAAGTCCGCTAATTACGTCATCAGTCCAGGGGGAGGCACTAGATGCTACCTGCATTTCCAGCCCAACCCCCGCCTTTCCCCTGCAGCCCGCACTAGGAGACCCTCGGGGAAGACACGCGAAGGGCTCCAAGGAGATCCCAGGCGCAGCAGACAGAAGACGGAACCTCCCAACACTCAGAAGTCCGGAACACGGCTGACTGTTTGGGGGAATTTTGGGGCCGCCCTCCACGCAGCTGCCTGGTTTCACAGGTGTTCCCTGGCAGGGGGAAGTCCGCTAAATATCTACCCTGTCGAGGGGGAGGCACTACATGCTACCTGCATTTCCAGCCAATCCCCCGCCTTTAACAGGCAGCCCACACAAAGATACTCTCGGGGAAGGCACGCGAAGTGCTCCTAGGAGATCCCAGGCGCTGCAGAAAGAAGACGGAACCTCCCCACGCTCAGAATTCCGAAACACGGGTGACTGTGTGGTTGAGGTTTGGGGCCGCCCTCCTCACAGCTGCCTGTGGACACAGGAGTTCCCTGGCAGGGGGAAGCCCGCTAAATACCTCCCCTGTCCAGGGGGAGGCACTACATGCTACCTGCATTTCCAGCCCATCCTCCGCCTTTCCCCGGCAGCCCGAACTAGGATATCCTTGGGGAAGGCGCGCGAAGGGATCCTAGGAGATCACAGTCGCTGCAGACAGAAGACGGAACCTCCCCACGCTCAGAATTCCGGAACAATTCTGAGTGTGTGTGGTAGGTTTGGGGCCGTCCTCCACGCAGCTGCCTGGAATCACTGGTGTTCCCTGTCAGGGGGAAGTCCGCTAAATACCTCCCCTGTCCTGGGGGAGGCACTACATGCTACCAGCATTTCCAGACCTTCCCCCGCATTTCACCAGCAGCCCGCACTAGATGACACTGGCTGAAGACACGCGAAATGCTCCTAGGAGATCAAAGGCGCTGCAGACAGAAGACGGAACCTCCCCACACACAGAATCCGGAAAACGACTGACTGTGTTGGGGAGGTTTGAGGCTGCCCTCCACGCAGCTGCCTGGTTTCACAGATGATCCCGGTCAGGGTGAATTCCGCTAAATACCTCCCCTGTCCTGGGGGAGGCACTACATGCTACCTGCATTTCCAGCAAATCCCCCACCTTTTCACGGCAGCCCGCACTAGGGGACACTCGCTGAAGACACGCGAAGGGCTCATAGGATATGCCAGGCGCTGCAGACAGATGACGGAACCTTCCCACACTCAGAATTCCGGAACATGGCTGACTGTGTGGGGGAGGTTTGGGGCCGCCCTCCACGCAGCTGCCTTGTGTCACTGGTGTTCCCTGGCAGGGGGAATTCCGCTAAATATCTCCCCTGTCCAGGGGGAGGCAATTCATGCTACCTGCATTTCCAGCCTATCACCCGCCTGTCCCCGGCAGCCCGCAATAGGGGACTATCGGGGAAGACACGCGGAGGGCTCCTAGGAGATCCCAGGCTCTGCAGACAGAGGACGGAATCTCGCCACACTCTGAATTCCGGTACGCGGCCGAGTGGTTTGGGGAGGTTTGGGGCCGCACTCCACGCAACTGCCTGGTGTCACTGGTGTTCCCTGGCAGGGGGAAGTCCGCTAATTACCTCATCTGTCCAGGGGGAGGCACTAGATGCTACCTGCATTTCCAGCCCAACCCCTGCCTTTCCCCGGCAGCCCGCACTAGGAGACACTCGGGGAAGACACGCGGAGTGCTCCTAGGAGATCCCAGGCGCTGCAGACAGAGGACGGACCCTCGCCAAACTCCGAAATCCGGAACGCGGCCGAGTGGGTGCGGGAGGTTTGGGGCCGCCCTCCACGAGGCTGTCTGTTGTCACAGGTGTTCCCTGGCAGGGGGAAGTCCGCTAATTACCTCATCTGTCCAGGGGGAGGCACTAGATGCTACCTGCATTTCCAGCCCAACCCCTGCCTTTCCCCGGCAGCCCGCACTAGGAGACACTCGGGGAAGACACGCGATGCGCTCCTAGGAGATCCCAGGCTCTGCAGACAGAGGACGGAACCTCGCCACACTCTGAATTCCGGTACGCGGCCGAATGTGTGTGGGAGGTTGGGGCCGACCCCCACGCAGCTGACTGGTGTCACAGGTGTTCCCTGGCAGGGGGAAGTTCGCTAATTACCACATCTGTCCAGAGGGAGGCATAAGATGCTACCTGCTTTTCCAGCCCAACCCCCGCCTTTCCCCGGCAGCCCGCATAAGAGTAACACGGGGAAGACACGCGGAGGGCTCCTAGGTGATCCCAGGAGCTGCGGACAGAGGATGGAACCTTGCCACACTCAGAATTCCGGAATGCGGCCGAATGGGTGGGGGAAGTTTTTGGCCGCCCTCCACGCAGCTGCCTGTTGTCACATGTGTTCCCTGGCAGGGGAAAGTCCGTTATTTACCTCATCTGTCCAGGGGGAGGCACTAGATGCTGCCTGCATTTCCAGCGCAACCTCTGCCTTTCCCCGGCAACCCGCATAAGATTCACTAGGGGAAGACACGCGGAGGGGTCCTAGGAGATACCAGGCCCTGCAGAAGGAGGACGGAACCTCGCCACACTCAGAATTCCGGAACGCGGCCGAGTGGGTGGGGGAGTTTTGGGGCCGCCCTCCACGCAGTTGCCTGGTGTCACAGGTAGTTCCCTGTCAGGGGGAAGTCCGCTTATTACCTCATCTATCCAGGGGGATGCACTAGATGCTGCCGGCATTTCCAGCCCAACCCCCGCCTTTCCCCGGCAGCCCGCATAAGAGTCACACGGGGAAGACACGCGGAGGGCTCCTAGTAAATCCCAGGAGCTGCAGACAGAGGAAGGAACCTCTCCACACTCAGAATTCAGGAATGCGGCTGAATGGGTGGGGGAAGATTTGGGCCGTCCTCCACGCAGCTGCCTGTTGTCACAGGTGTTCCCTGGCAGGGGGAAGTCCGTTATTTACCTCATCTGTCCAGGGGGAGGCACTAGATGCTGCCTGCATTTCCAGCGCAACCTCTGCCTTTCCCCGGCAGCCCGCATAAGAGTAACACGGGGAAGACACGCGGAGGGCTTCTAGGTGATCCCAGGCCCTGCAGACGGAGGACGGAACCTCCCCACACTCAGAATTCCGGAACGCGGCTGTGTGGGTGGGGGAGGTTTGGGGCCGCCCTCCACGCAGATGCCTGGTGTCACAGGTGTTCCCTGGCAGTGGGAAGTGCGCTAATTACGTGATCTGTCCAGGGGGAGGCACTAAATGTTACCTGCATTTCTAGCCCAACCTCCGCATTTCCCCGGCAGCCCGCAATATGATACACTCGGGGAAGGCACGCGGAGGGCTCCTAGGAGATCCCAGGCGCTGCAGACAGAGGACGGAATCTCCCCACACTCAGTATTCCGGAACGAGGCTGAGTGGGTGGGGTAGGTTTGGTGCCGCCCTCCACGCAGCTGCCTGGTGTCACAGGTGTTCCCTTGCAGGTTGAATTCCGCTAATTACCTCATCTGTCCAGGGGGAGGCTCTAGATGCTACCTGCAATTCCAGCCCAACCCCCGCCTTTCCCCGGCAGCCCGCAATATGATACACTCGGGGAAGGCACGCGGAGGGCTCCTAGGAGATCCCAGGCGCTGCAGACATAGGACGGAACCTCGCCACACTCTGAATTCCGGAACGCGGCCGAGTGGTTTGGGGAGGATTGGGGCCGCACTCCACGCAACTGCCTGGTGTCACTGGTGTTCCCTGTCAGGGGGAAGTCCGCTAATTACCTCATCTGTCCAGGGGGAGGCACTAGATTCTACCTGCATTTCCAGCCCAACCCCTGCCTTTCCCCGGCAGCACGCACTAGGAGACACTCGGGGAAGACACGCGGAGGGCTCCTAGGAGATCCCAGGCGCTGCAGACAGAGGACGGACCCTCGCCAAACTCCGAAATCCGGAACGCGGCCGAGTGGGTTCGGGAGGTTTGGGGCCGAACTCCACGCAGCTGTCTGTTTTCACAGGTGTTCCCTTTGCAGTGGGAAGTCCGTTATTTACCTCATCTGTCCAGGGGGGAGGCACTAGATGCTGCCTGCATTTCCAGCGCAACCTCTGCCTTTCCCCGGCAACCCGCATAAGATTCACTCGGGGAAGACACGCGGAGGGCTCCTAGGAGATACCAGGCCCTGCAGACGGAGGACGGAACCTCGCCACACTCAGAATTCCGGAACGCGGCCGAGTGGGTGGGGGAGTTTTGGGGCCGCTCTCCACGCAGTTGCATGGTGTCACAGGTAGTTCCCTGTCAGGGGGAAGTCCGCTTATTACCTCATCTATCCAGGGGGAAGCACTAGATGCTGCCGGCATTTCCAGCCCAACCCCCGCATTTCCCCGGCAGACCGCACTAAGAGACACTCTGGGAAGACACGCGGAGGGCTCCTAGGAGATCCCAGGCGCTGCAGACAGACGACGGAAACTCGCCACACTCAGAATTCCAGAACGCGACCGAGTGGGTTAGGGAGGTTTGGGGCCGCCCGCCACGCAGATGCCTGGTGTCACAGGTGTTCCCTGGCAGGGGGAATTGCGCTAATTACGTGATCTGTCCAGGGGGAGGCACTAGATATTACCTGCATTTCTAGCCCAACCCCCGCATTTCCCCGGCAACACGCACTAGGAGACACTCGGGGAAGACACGCGGAGGGCTCCTAGGATATCCCAGGCGCTGCAGACTGAGGACGGAACCTCCCCACACTCAGAATTCCGGAACGACTCTGAGTGGGTGAGGGAGGTTTGGTGCCGCCCTCCACGCAGCTGCCTGGTGTCACAGGTTTTCCCTTGCAGGGTGAAGTCCGCTAATTACCTCATCTGTCCAGGGGGAGGCACTTAAATGCTACCTGCATTTCCAACCCAACCACCATATTTCCCTGGCAGCCGACACTATGAGACACTCTAGGAAGACACGCGGACGGCTCCTAGGAGATCCCAGGCGCTGCAGACCGAGGACGGAACCTGGCCACACTCAAAATTCCGGAATGCGGCCGAATGGGTGGGGGAGGTTTGGGGCCGCACTCCACGCAGCTGCCTGGTGTCACAGGTGTTCCCTGGCAGGGGGAATTCCGCTAATTACCTCATCTGTCCAGGGGGAGGCTCTACATGCTACCTGCATTTCCAGCCCAACCCTCGCCTTTCACCTGCAGCCCGCACTGGGATACACTCGGGGAAGACATGCGGATAGCTCCTAGGAGATCTCAGGCCCTGCAGACATAGGACGGAACCTCGCCACACTCAGAATTCCGGAACGCGGCCGAGTGGTTCGGGGAGGTTTGGGGCCGCCCACCACGCAGCTGCCTGGTGTCACTGGTGTTCTCTGGCAGGGGGAAGTCCGCTAATAACCTCATCTGTCCATGAGGAGGCACTAGATGCTACCTGCATTTCCAGCCCATCCCCCGCCTTTCCCCTGCAGCCCGCACTAGGAGACACTCGAGGCAGACACGCGGAGGTCTCCTAGGAGATCCCAGGCGCTGCAGACAGAGGACGGAACCTCGCCACACTCCGAAATCCGGAACGTGGCCGAGTGGGTGGGGGAGGTTTGGGGCCGCCCTCCACGCAGCTGCCTGGTGTCACAGGTGTTCCCTCTCAGGGGGAAGTCCGCTAAATACCTCATCTGTCCAGGTGGAGTCATTAGATGCTACCTGCATTTCCAGCCCAACCCCCGCCTTTACCGGCAGCCCGCATAAGAGTAACACGGGGAAGACACGCGGAGGGCTCCTAGGAGATCCCAGGAGCTGCGGACAGAGGATGGAACCTTGCCACACTCAGAATTCCGGAATGCGGCCGAATGGGTGGGGGAAGTTTTTGGCCGCCCTCCACGCAGCTGCCTGTTGTCACATGTGTTCCCTGGCAGGGGGAAGTCCGTTATTTACCTCATCTGTCCAGGGGGAGGCACTAGATGCTGCCTGCATTTCCAGCGCAACCTCTGCCTTTCCCCGGCAACCCGCATAAGATTCACTAGGGGAAGACACGCGGAGGGGTCCTAGGAGATACCAGGCCCTGCAGACGGAGGACGGAACCTCGCCACACTCAGAATTCCGGAACGCGGCCGAGTGGGTGGGGGAGTTTTGGGGCCGCAATCCACGAAGTTGCCTGGTGTCACAGGTAGTTCCCTGTCAGGGGGAAGTCCGCTTATTACCTCATCTATCCAGGGGGATGCACTAGATGCTGCCGGCATTTCCAGCCCAACCCCCGCCTTTCCCCAGCAGCCCGCATAAGAGTCACACGGGGAAGACACGCGGAGGGCTCCTAGTAAATCCCAGGAGCTGCAGACAGAGGACGGAACCTCTCCACACTCAGAATTCAGGAATGCGGCTGAATTGGTGGGGGAAGATTTGGGCCGTCCTCCACGCAGCTGCCTGTTGTCACAGGTGTTCCCTGGCAGGGGGAAGTCCGTTATTTACCTCATCTGTCCAGGGGGATGCACTAGATGCTGCCTGCATTTCCAGCGCAACCTCTGCCTTTCCCCGGCAACCCGCATAAGAGTCACTCGGGGAAGACACGGGGAGGGCTCCTAGGAGATCCCAGGAGCTGCAGACAAAGCACGGAACCTCGCCACACTCAGAATTCCGGAACGCGGCCGAATGGGTGGGGGAGGTTTGGGGCCACCCATCACGCAGCTGCCTGGTGTCACAGGTGTTCCCTTGCAGGGGGAAGTCCGCTAATTACGTCATCAGTCCAGGGGGAGGCACTAGATGCTACCTGCATTTCCAGCCCAACCCCCGCCTTTCCCCTGCAGCCCGCACTAGGAGACCCTCGGGGAAGACACGCGAAGGGCTCCAAGGAGATCCCAGGCGCAGCAGACAGAAGACGGAACCTCCCAACACTCAGAAGTCCGGAACACGGCTGACTGTTTGGGGGAATTTTGGGGCCGCCCTCCACGCAGCTGCCTGGTTTCACAGGTGTTCCCTGGCAGGGGGAAGTCCGCTAAATATCTACCCTGTCGAGGGGGAGGCACTACATGCTACCTGCATTTCCAGCCAATCCCCCGCCTTTAACAGGCAGCCCACACAAAGATACTCTCGGGGAAGGCACGCGAAGTGCTCCTAGGAGATCCCAGGCGCTGCAGAAAGAAGACGGAACCTCCCCACGCTCAGAATTCCGAAACACGGGTGACTGTGTGGTTGAGGTTTGGGGCCGCCCTCCTCACAGCTGCCTGTGGACACAGGAGTTCCCTGGCAGGGGGAAGCCCGCTAAATACCTCCCCTGTCCAGGGGGAGGCACTACATGCTACCTGCATTTCCAGCCCATCCTCCGCCTTTCCCCGGCAGCCCGAACTAGGATATCCTTGGGGAAGGCGCGCGAAGGGATCCTAGGAGATCACAGTCGCTGCAGACAGAAGACGGAACCTCCCCACGCTCAGAATTCCGGAACAATTCTGAGTGTGTGTGGTAGGTTTGGGGCCGTCCTCCACGCAGCTGCCTGGAATCACTGGTGTTCCCTGTCAGGGGGAAGTCCGCTAAATACCTCCCCTGTCCTGGGGGAGGCACTACATGCTACCAGCATTTCCAGACCTTCCCCCGCATTTCACCAGCAGCCCGCACTAGATGACACTGGCTGAAGACACGCGAAATGCTCCTAGGAGATCAAAGGCGCTGCAGACAGAAGACGGAACCTCCCCACACACAGAATCCGGAAAACGACTGACTGTGTTGGGGAGGTTTGAGGCTGCCCTCCACGCAGCTGCCTGGTTTCACAGATGATCCCGGTCAGGGTGAATTCCGCTAAATACCTCCCCTGTCCTGGGGGAGGCACTACATGCTACCTGCATTTCCAGCAAATCCCCCACCTTTTCACGGCAGCCCGCACTAGGGGACACTCGCTGAAGACACGCGAAGGGCTCATAGGATATGCCAGGCGCTGCAGACAGATGACGGAACCTTCCCACACTCAGAATTCCGGAACATGGCTGACTGTGTGGGGGAGGTTTGGGGCCGCCCTCCACGCAGCTGCCTTGTGTCACTGGTGTTCCCTGGCAGGGGGAATTCCGCTAAATATCTCCCCTGTCCAGGGGGAGGCAATTCATGCTACCTGCATTTCCAGCCTATCACCCGCCTGTCCCCGGCAGCCCGCAATAGGGGACTATCGGGGAAGACACGCGGAGGGCTCCTAGGAGATCCCAGGCTCTGCAGACAGAGGACGGAATCTCGCCACACTCTGAATTCCGGTACGCGGCCGAGTGGTTTGGGGAGGTTTGGGGCCGCACTCCACGCAACTGCCTGGTGTCACTGGTGTTCCCTGGCAGGGGGAAGTCCGCTAATTACCTCATCTGTCCAGGGGGAGGCACTAGATGCTACCTGCATTTCCAGCCCAACCCCTGCCTTTCCCCGGCAGCCCGCACTAGGAGACACTCGGGGAAGACACGCGGAGGGCTCCTAGGAGATCCCAGGCGCTGCAGACAGAGGACGGACCCTCGCCAAACTCCGAAATCCGGAACGCGGCCGAGTGGGTGCGGGAGGTTTGGGGCCGCCCTCCACGAGGCTGTCTGTTGTCACAGGTGTTCCCTGGCAGGGGGAAGTCCGCTAATTACCTCATCTGTCCAGGGGGAGGCACTAGATGCTACCTGCATTTCCAGCCCAACCCCTGCCTTTCCCCGGCAGCCCGCACTAGGAGACACTCGGGGAAGACACGCGATGCGCTCCTAGGAGATCCCAGGCTCTGCAGACAGAGGACGGAACCTCGCCACACTCTGAATTCCGGTACGCGGCCGAATGTGTGTGGGAGGTTGGGGCCGACCCCCACGCAGCTGACTGGTGTCACAGGTGTTCCCTGGCAGGGGGAAGTTCGCTAATTACCACATCTGTCCAGAGGGAGGCATAAGATGCTACCTGCTTTTCCAGCCCAACCCCCGCCTTTCCCCGGCAGCCCGCATAAGAGTAACACGGGGAAGACACGCGGAGGGCTCCTAGGTGATCCCAGGAGCTGCGGACAGAGGATGGAACCTTGCCACACTCAGAATTCCGGAATGCGGCCGAATGGGTGGGGGAAGATTTTGGCCGCCCTCCACGCAGCTGCCTGTTGTCACATGTGTTCCCTGGCAGGGGAAAGTCCGTTATTTACCTCATCTGTCCAGGGGGAGGCACTAGATGCTGCCTGCATTTCCAGCGCAACCTCTGCCTTTCCCCGGCAACCCGCATAAGATTCACTAGGGGAAGACACGCGGAGGGGTCCTAGGAGATACCAGGCCCTGCAGAAGGAGGACGGAACCTCGCCACACTCAGAATTCCGGAACGCGGCCGAGTGGGTGGGGGAGTTTTGGGGCCGCCCTCCACGCAGTTGCCTGGTGTCACAGGTAGTTCCCTGTCAGGGGGAAGTCCGCTTATTACCTCATCTATCCAGGGGGATGCACTAGATGCTGCCGGCATTTCCAGCCCAACCCCCGCCTTTCCCCGGCAGCCCGCATAAGAGTCACACGGGGAAGACACGCGGAGGGCTCCTAGTAAATCCCAGGAGCTGCAGACAGAGGAAGGAACCTCTCCACACTCAGAATTCAGGAATGCGGCTGAATGGGTGGGGGGAAGATTTGGGCCGTCCTCCACGCAGCTGCCTGTTGTCACAGGTGTTCCCTGGCAGGGGGAAGTCCGTTATTTACCTCATCTGTCCAGGGGGAGGCACTAGATGCTGCCTGCATTTCCAGCGCAACCTCTGCCTTTCCCCGGCAGCCCGCATAAGAGTAACACGGGGAAGACACGCGGAGGGCTTCTAGGTGATCCCAGGCCCTGCAGACGGAGGACGGAACCTCCCCACACTCAGAATTCCGGAACGCGGCTGTGTGGGTGGGGGAGGTTTGGGGCCGCCCTCCACGCAGATGCCTGGTGTCACAGGTGTTCCCTGGCAGTGGGAAGTGCGCTAATTACGTGATCTGTCCAGGGGGAGGCACTAAATGTTACCTGCATTTCTAGCCCAACCTCCGCATTTCCCCGGCAGCCCGCAATATGATACACTCGGGGAAGGCACGCGGAGGGCTCCTAGGAGATCCCAGGCGCTGCAGACAGAGGACGGAATCTCCCCACACTCAGTATTCCGGAACGAGGCTGAGTGGGTGGGGTAGGTTTGGTGCCGCCCTCCACGCAGCTGCCTGGTGTCACAGGTGTTCCCTTGCAGGTTGAATTCCGCTAATTACCTCATCTGTCCAGGGGGAGGCTCTAGATGCTACCTGCAATTCCAGCCCAACCCCCGCCTTTCCCCGGCAGCCCGCAATATGATACACTCGGGGAAGGCACGCGGAGGGCTCCTAGGAGATCCCAGGCGCTGCAGACATAGGACGGAACCTCGCCACACTCTGAATTCCGGAACGCGGCCGAGTGGTTTGGGGAGGATTGGGGCCGCACTCCACGCAACTGCCTGGTGTCACTGGTGTTCCCTGTCAGGGGGAAGTCCGCTAATTACCTCATCTGTCCAGGGGGAGGCACTAGATTCTACCTGCATTTCCAGCCCAACCCCTGCCTTTCCCCGGCAGCCCGCACTAGGAGACACTCGGGGAAGACACGCGGAGGGCTCCTAGGAGATCCCAGGCGCTGCAGACAGAGGACGGACCCTCGCCAAACTCCGAAATCCGGAACGCGGCCGAGTGGGTTCGGGAGGTTTGGGGCCGACCTCCACGCAGCTGTCTGTTTTCACAGGTGTTCCCTTTGCAGTGGGAAGTCCGTTATTTACCTCATCTGTCCAGGGGGAGGCACTAGATGCTGCCTGCATTTCCAGCGCAACCTCTGCCTTTCCCCGGCAACCCGCATAAGATTCACTCGGGGAAGACACGCGGAGGGCTCCTAGGAGATACCAGGCCCTGCAGACGGAGGACGGAACCT
Source organism: Camelus ferus (assembly GCF_009834535.1). Taxonomy (NCBI): domain Eukaryota; kingdom Metazoa; phylum Chordata; class Mammalia; order Artiodactyla; family Camelidae; genus Camelus; species Camelus ferus. The sequence goes on from NW_022587733.1 coordinate 34,554, forward strand.
CGCCACACTCAGAATTCCGGAACGCGGCCGAGTGGGTGGGGGAGTTTTGGGGCCGCTCTCCACGCAGTTGCATGGTGTCACAGGTAGTTCCCTGTCAGGGGGAAGTCCGCTTATTACCTCATCTATCCAGGGGGAAGCACTAGATGCTGCCGGCATTTCCAGCCCAACCCCCGCATTTCCCCGGCAGACCGCACTAAGAGACACTCTGGGAAGACACGCGGAGGGCTCCTAGGAGATCCCAGGCGCTGCAGACAGACGACGGAAACTCGCCACACTCAGAATTCCAGAACGCGACCGAGTGGGTTAGGGAGGTTTGGGGCCGCCCGCCACGCAGATGCCTGGTGTCACAGGTGTTCCCTGGCAGGGGGAATTGCGCTAATTACGTGATCTGTCCAGGGGGAGGCACTAGATATTACCTGCATTTCTAGCCCAACCCCCGCATTTCCCCGGCAACACGCACTAGGAGACACTCGGGGAAGACACGCGGAGGGCTCCTAGGATATCCCAGGCGCTGCAGACTGAGGACGGAACCTCCCCACACTCAGAATTCCGGAACGACTCTGAGTGGGTGAGGGAGGTTTGGTGCCGCCCTCCACGCAGCTGCCTGGTGTCACAGGTTTTCCCTTGCAGGGTGAAGTCCGCTAATTACCTCATCTGTCCAGGGGGAGGCACTTAAATGCTACCTGCATTTCCAACCCAACCACCATATTTCCCTGGCAGCCGACACTATGAGACACTCTAGGAAGACACGCGGACGGCTCCTAGGAGATCCCAGGCGCTGCAGGACCGAGGACGGAACCTGGCCACACTCAAAATTCCGGAATGCGGCCGAATGGGTGGGGGAGGTTTGGGGCCGCACTCCACGCAGCTGCCTGGTGTCACAGGTGTTCCCTGGCAGGGGGAATTCCGCTAATTACCTCATCTGTCCAGGGGGAGGCTCTACATGCTACCTGCATTTCCAGCCCAACCCTCGCCTTTCACCTGCAGCCCGCACTGGGATACACTCGGGGAAGACATGCGGATAGCTCCTAGGAGATCTCAGGCCCTGCAGACATAGGACGGAACCTCGCCACACTCAGAATTCCGGAACGCGGCCGAGTGGTTCGGGGAGGTTTGGGGCCGCCCACCACGCAGCTGCCTGGTGTCACTGGTGTTCTCTGGCAGGGGGAAGTCCGCTAATAACCTCATCTGTCCATGAGGAGGCACTAGATGCTACCTGCATTTCCAGCCCATCCCCCGCCTTTCCCCTGCAGCCCGCACTAGGAGACACTCGAGGCAGACACGCGGAGGTCTCCTAGGAGATCCCAGGCGCTGCAGACAGAGGACGGAACCTCGCCACACTCCGAAATCCGGAACGTGGCCGAGTGGGTGGGGGAGGTTTGGGGCCGCCCTCCACGCAGCTGCCTGGTGTCACAGGTGTTCCCTCTCAGGGGGAAGTCCGCTAAATACCTCATCTGTCCAGGTGGAGTCATTAGATGCTACCTGCATTTCCAGCCCAACCCCCGCCTTTCCCCGGCAGTCCGCATAAGAGTCACACGGGAAGACACGCGGAGGGCTCCTAGGAGATCCCAGGAGCTGCAGACAAAGCACGGATCCTCGCCACACTCAGAATTCCGGAACGCGGCCGAATGGGTGGGGGAGGTTTGGGGCCACCCATCACGCAGCTGCCTGGTGTCACAGGTGTTCCCTTGCAGGGGGAAGTCCGCTAATTACGTCATCAGTCCAGGGGGAGGCACTAGATGCTACCTGCATTTCCAGACCAACCCCCGCCTTTCCCCTGCATCCCGCACTAGGAGACCCTCGGGGAAGACACGCGAAGGGCTCCAAGGAGATCCCAGGCGCAGCAGACAAAAGACGGAACGTCCCAACACTCAGAAATCCGGAACACGGCTGACTGTTTGGGGGAATTTTGGGGCCGCCCTCCACGCAGCTGTCTGGAGTCACAGGTGTTCCCTGGCAGGGAGAAGTCCGCTAAATACCTCCCCTGTGCAGGGGGAGGCACTACATGCTACCTGCATTTCCAGCCCATCCCCGCCTTTCCTGGCAGCCCGTACAAGTAGACTCTCTGTGAAGACGCGCGAAGGGATCCTAGGAGATCCCAAGCGCTGCAGAAAGAAGACGGAACCTCCCCACGCTCAGAATTCCGGAACACGGCTGACTGTGTGGGGGAGGTTTGGGGCCGCCCTATACGCAGCTGCCTGGTTTCACAGGTGTTCCCAGGCAGGGGGAATTCCGCTAAATACCTCCCCTTTCAGGGGGAGGCCCTACATGCTACCTGCATTTCCAGCACATCCACCACATTTTCACGGCAGCCTGCACAAGGACACTCTCGGGGAAGACACTCGAATGGCTCCTAGGAGATCCCCGGTGCTGCAGAAAGAAGACGGAACCTCCCCACGCTCAGAATTCCCGAACACGGCTGACTGTGTGGGGGAGGTTGGGGCCGTCCTCCACGCAGCTGTCTGGAGTCACAGGTGTTCCCTGGCAGGGAGAATTCCGCTAAATACCTCCCCTGTGCAGGGGAAGCACTACATGCTACCTGCATTTCCAGCCCATCCCCGCCTTTCCTGGCAGCCCGTACAAGTAGACTCTCTGTGAAGACGCGCGAAGGGATCCTAGGAGATCCCAAGCGCTGCAGAAAGAAGACGGAACCTCCCCACGCTCAGAATTTCGGAACACGCCTGACTGTGTGGGGGAGGTTTGGGGCCGCCCTATACGCAGCTGCCTGGTTTCACAGGTGTTCCCAGGCAGGGGGAATTCCGCTAAATACCTCCCCTTTCCAGGGGGAGGCCCTACATGCTACCTGAATTTCCAGCACATCCCCCAAATTTTCACGGCAGCCCGCACTAGGACACTCTCGGGAAAGACACTCGAATGGCTCCTAGGAGATCCCCGGTGCTGCAGAAAAAAGACGGAACCTCCCCACGCTCATAATTCCGGAACACGGCTGACTGTGTGGGAGAGGTTTGGTGCCGCCCTCCACGCAGCTGTCTGGAGTCACAGGTGTTCCCTTGCAGGTTGAAGTCCGCTAATTACCTCATCTGTCCAGGGGGAGGCTCTAGATGCTACCTGCAATTCCAGCCCAACCCCCGCCTTTCCCCGGCAGCACGCAATATGATACACTCGGGGAAGGCACGCGGAGGGCTCCTAGGAGATCCCAGGCGCTGCAGACATAGGACGGAACCTCGCCACACTCAGAATTCCGGTACGCGGCCGAATGTGTGGGGGAGGTTGGGGCCGCCCCCCACGCAGCTGACTGCTGTCATAGGTGTTCCCTGGCAGGGGGAAGTCCGCTAATTACCTGATCTATCCAGGGGGAGGCACTAGAAGCTACCTGCATTTCCAGCCCAACCCCCGACTTTCCCCAGCAGCACGCACTAGGAGACACTCTGGGAAGACACGCGATGCGCTCCTAGGAGATCCCAGGCTCTGCAGACAGAGGACGGAACCTCGCCACACTCAGAAATCCGGACAGCGGCCGAGTGTTTGGGGGAGGTTTGGGGCAGCCCTCCACGCAGCTGCCTGGTGTCACTGGTGTTCCCTAGCAGGGGGAAGATCTCTAATTACCTCATCAGTCCAGAGGGAGGCATTAGATGCTACCTGCTTTTCCAGCCCAACCCCCGTCTTTCCCCGGCAGCCCGTATAAGAGTCACACGGGGAAGAAACACGGAGGGCTCCTAGGAGATCCCAGGATCTGCAGACAGAGGACGGAACCTCGCCACACTCAGACTTCCAGAATGCGGCCGAATGTGTGGGGGAAGTTTGGGGCTGCCCTCCACGCAGCTGTCTGTTGTCACAGGTGTTCCCTGGCAGGGGGAAGTCCGTTATTTACCTCATCTGTCCAGGGGGAGGCACTAGATGCTGCCTGCATTTCCAGCGCAACCTCTGCCTTTCCCCGGCAACCCGCATAAGATTCACTCGGGGAAGACACGCGGAGGGGTCCTAGGAGATACCAGGCCCTGCAGACGGAGGACGGAACCTCGCCACACTCAGAATTCCGGAACGCGGCCGAGTGGGTGGGGGAGTTTTGGGGCCGCCCTCCACGCAGTTGCCTGGTGTCACAGGTAGTTCCCTGTCAAGGGGAAGTCCGCTTATTACCTCATCTATCCAGGGGGATGCACTAGATGCTGCCGGCATTTCCAGCCCAACCCCCGACTTTCCTCGGCAGCCCGCATAAAAGTCACACGGGGAAGACACGCGGAGGGCTCCTAGTAAATCCCAGGAGCTGCAGACAGAGGACGGAATCTCCCCACACTCAGAATTCCGGAACGAGGCTGAGTGGGTGGGGTAGGTTTGGTGCCGCCCTCCACGCAGCTGCCTGGTGTCACAGGTGTTCCCTTGCAGGTTGAAGTCCGCTAATTACCTCATCTGTCCAGGGGGAGGCTCTAGATGCTACCTGCAATTCCAGCCCAACCCCCGCCTTTCCCCGGCGGCACGCAATATGATACACTCGGGGAAGGCACGCGGAGGGCTCCTAGGAGATCCCAGGCGCTGCAGACATAGGACGGAACCTCGCCACACTCAGAATTCCGGAACGCGGTCGAGTGGTTTGGGGAGGTTTGGGGCCGCACTCCACGCTACTGCCTGGTGTCACTGGTGTTCCCTGGCAGGGGGAAGTCCGCTAATTACCTCATCTGTCCAGGGGGAGGCACTAGATGCTACCTGCATTTCCAGCCCAACCCCTGCCTTTCCCCGGCAACCCGCACTAGGAGACACTCGGGGAAGACACGCGGAGGGCTCCTAGGAGATCCCAGGCGCTGCAGACAGAGGACGGACCCTCGCCAAACTCCGAAATCCGGAACGCGGCCGAGTGGGTGCGGGAGGTTTGGGGCCGCCCTCCACGCAGCTGTCTGTTGTCACAGGTGTTCCCTGGCAGGGGGAAGTCCGTTATTTACCTCATCTGTCCAGGGGGAGGCACTAGATGCTGCCTGCATTTCCAGCGCAACCTCTGCCTTTCCCCGGCAACCCGCATAAGATTCACTCGGGGAAGACCCGCGGAGGGCTCCTAGGAGATACCAGGCCCTGCAGACGGAGGACGGAACCTCGCCACACTCAGAATTCCGGAACGCGGCCGAGTGGGTGGGGGAGTTTTGGGGCCGCTCTCCACGCAGTTGCATGGTGTCACAGGTAGTTCCATGTCAGGGGGAAGTCCGCTTATTACCTCATCTATCCAGGGAGAAGCACTAGATGCTGCCGGCATTTCCAGCCCAACCCCCGCATTTCCCCGGCAGACCGCACTAGGAGACACTCTGGGAAGACACGCGGAGGGCTCCTAGGAGATCCCAGGCGCTGCAGACAGACGACGGAAACTCGCCACACTCAGAATTCCAGAACGCGACCGAGTGGGTTAGGGAGGTTTGGGGCCGCCCGCCACGCAGATGCCTGGTGTCACAGGTGTTCCCTGGCAGGGGGAATTGCGCTAATTACGTGATCTGTCCAGGGGGAGGCACTAGATATTACCTGCATTTCTAGCCCAACCCCCGCATTTCCCCGGCAACACGCACTAGGAGACACTCGGGGAAGACACGCGGAGGGCTCCTAGGATATCCCAGGCGCTGCAGACTGAGGACGGAACCTCCCCACACTCAGAATTCCGGAACGACTCTGAGTGGGTGAGGGAGGTTTGGTGCCGCCCTCCACGCAGCTGCCTGGTGTCACAGGTTTTCCCTTGCAGGGTGAAGTCCGCTAATTACCTCATCTGTCCAGGGGGAGGCACTTAAATGCTACCTGCATTTCCAACCCAACCACCATCTTTCCCTGGCAGCCGACACTATGAGACACTCTAGGAAGACACGCGGACGGCTCCTAGGAGATCCCAGGCGCTGCAGACCGAGGACGGAACCTGGCCACACTCAAAATTCCGGAATGCGGCCGAATGGGTGGGGGAGGTTTGGGGCCGCACTCCACGCAGCTGCCTGGTGTCACAGGTGTTCCCTGGCAGGGGGAATTCCGCTAATTACCTCATCAGTCGAGGGGGAGTCACTAGATGCTACCTGCATTTCCAGCACAACCCCCGCCTTTCCCTGGCTGCCCGCATTATGAGACACTCTGGGAAGTCACACGTAGGTCTCCTAGGAGATCCCAGGCGCTGGAGACAGAAGACGGAACCTCGCCACACTCAGAATTCCGGAACGCGGCCGAGTGGGTGGGGGAAGTTTGGGGCCGCCCTCCACGCAGCTGCCTGGTGTCACTTGTGTTCCCTGGCAGGGGGAATTCCGCTAATTACCTCATCTGTCCAGGGGGAGGCTCTACATGCTACCTGCATTTCCAGCCCAACCCTCGCCTTTCACCTGCAGCCCGCACTGGGATACACTCGGGGAAGACACGCGGATAGCTTCTAGGAGATCTCAGGCCCTGCAGACATAGGACGGAACCTCGCCACACTCAGAATTCCGGAACGCGGCCGAGTGGTTCGGGGAGGTTTGGGGCCGCCCACCACGCAGCTGCCTGGTGTCACTGGTGTTCTCTGGCAGGGGGAAGTCCGCTAATTACCTCATCTGTCCAGGGGCAGGCACTAGATGCTACCTGCATTTCCAGCCCAACCCCTGCCTTTCCCCGGCAGCCCGCACTAGGAGACACTCGGGGAAGACACGCGGAGGGCTCCTAGGAGATCCCAGGCGCTGCAGACAGAGGACGGACCCTCGCCAAACTCCGAAATCCGGAACGCGGCCGAGTGGGTGCGGGAGGTTTGGGGCCGCCCTCCACGCAGCTGTCTGTTGTCACGGGTGTTCCCTGGCAGGGGGAAGTCCGTTATTTACCTCATCTGTCCAGGGGGAGGCACTAGATGCTGCCTGCATTTCCAGCGCAACCTCTGCCTTTCCCCGGCAACCCGCATAAGATTCACTCGGGGAAGACACGCGGAGGGCTCCTAGGAGATACCAGGCCCTGCAGACGGAGGACGGAACCTCGCCACACTCAGAATTCCGTAACGCGCCCGAGTGGGTGGGGGAGTTTTGGGGCCGCTCTCCACGCAGTTGCATGGTGTCACAGGTAGTTCCATGTCAGGGGGAAGTCCGCTTATTACCTCATCTATCCAGGGAGAAGCACTAGATGCTGCCGGCATTTCCAGCCCAACCCCCGCATTTCCCCGGCAGACCGCACTAGGAGACACTCTGGGAAGACACGCGGAGGGCTCCTAGGAGATCCCAGGCGCTGCAGACAGACGACGGAAACTCGCCACACTCAGAATTCCAGAACGCGACCGAGTGGGTTAGGGAGGTTTGGGGCCGCCCGCCACGCAGATGCCTGGTGTCACAGGTGTTCCCTGGCAGGGGGAATTGCGCTAATTACGTGATCTGTCCAGGGGGAGGCACTAGATATTACCTGCATTTCTAGCCCAACCCCCGCATTTCCCCGGCAACACGCACTAGGAGACACTCGGGGAAGACACGCGGAGGGCTCCTAGGATATCCCAGGCGCTGCAGACTGAGGACGGAACCTCCCCACACTCAGAATTCCGGAACGACTCTGAGTGGGTGAGGGAGGTTTGGTGCCGCCCTCCACGCAGCTGCCTGGTGTCACAGGTTTTCCCTTGCAGGGTGAAGTCCGCTAATTACCTCATCTGTCCAGGGGGAGGCACTTAAATGCTACCTGCATTTCCAACCCAACCACCATCTTTCCCTGGCAGCCGACACTATGAGACACTCTAGGAAGACACGCGGACGGCTCCTAGGAGATCCCAGGCGCTGCAGACCGAGGACGGAACCTGGCCACACTCAAAATTCCGGAATGCGGCCGAATGGGTGGGGGAGGTTTGGGGCCGCACTCCACGCAGCTGCCTGGTGTCACAGGTGTTCCCTGGCAGGGGGAATTCCGCTAATTACCTCATCAGTCGAGGGGGAGTCACTAGATGCTACCTGCATTTCCAGCAAAACCCCCGCCTTTCCCTGGCTGCCCGCATTATGAGACACTCTGGGAAGTCACACGTAGGTCTCCTAGGAGATCCCAGGCGCTGGAGACAGAAGACGGAACCTCGCCACACTCAGAATTCCGGAACGCGGCCGAGTGGGTGGGGGAAGTTTGGGGCCGCCCTCCACGCAGCTGCCTGGTGTCACTTGTGTTCCCTGGCAGGGGGAATTCCGCTAATTACCTCATCTGTCCAGGGGGAGGCTCTACATGCTACCTGCATTTCCAGCCCAACCCTCGCCTTTCACCTGCAGCCCGCACTGGGATACACTCGGAGAAGACACGCGGATAGCTCCTAGGAGATCTCAGGCCCTGCAGACATAGGACGGAACCTCGCCACACTCCGAAATCCGGAACGTGGCCGAGTGGGTGGGGGAGGTTTGGGGCCGCCCTCCACGCAGCTGCCTGGTGTCACAGGTGTTCCCTCTCAGGGGGAAGTCCGCTAAATACCTCATCTGTCCAGGTGGAGTCATTAGATGCTACCTGCATTTCCAGCCCAACCCCCGCCTTTCCCCGGCAGTCCGCATAAGAGTCACACGGGGAAGACACGCGGAGGGCTCCTAGGAGATCCAAGGAGCTGCAGACAAAGCACGGAACCTCGCCACACTCAGAATTCCGGAACGCGGCCGAATGGGTGGGGGAGGTTTGGGGCCACCCATCACGCAGCTGCCTGGTGTCACAGGTGTTCCCTTGCAGGGGGAAGTCCGCTAAATACGTCATCAGTCCAGGGGGAGGCACTAGATGCTACCTGCATTTCCAGCCCAACCCCCGCCTTTCCCCTGCAGCCCGCACTAGGAGACCCTCGGGGAAGACACGCGAAGGGCTCCAAGGAGATCCCAGGCGCAGCAGACAGAAGACGGAACCTCCCAACTCTCAGAAATCCGGAACACGGCTGACTGTTTGGGGGAATTTTGGGGCCGCCCTCCACGCAGATATCCTCGGGGAAGGCGCGCGAAGGGATCCTAGGAGATCACAGTCGCTGCAGACAGGTTTCAGACAGGTGTTCCCTGGCAGGGGGAAGTCCGCTAAATATCTCCCCTGTCGAGGGGGAGGCACTACATGCTACCTGCATTTCCAGCCAATCCCCCGCCTTTAACAGGCAGCCCGCACAAAGATACTCTCGGGGAAGGCATGCGAAGTGCTCCTAGGAGATCCCAGGCGCTGCAGAAAGAAGACGAAACCTTCCCACGCTCAGAATTCCGGAACACGGCTGACAGTGTGGGGGAGGTTTGGGGCCGCCCTCCACGCAGCTGCCTGGTGTCACAGGTGTTCCCTGGCAGGGGGAAGTCCGCTAAATACCTCCCCTGTCGAGGGGGAGGCACTACATGCTACCTGCATTTCCAGCCCATCCCCCGCCTTTCCCCGGCAGCCCGCACTAGGAGACTATCGGGGAAGACACGCGAAGGGCTCCTAGGAGATACCAGGCGCTGCAGAAAGAAGACAGAACCTCCCCACGCTCAGAATTCCGAAGCACGGCTGACTGTGTGGTTGAGGTTTGGGGCCGCCCTCCTCACAGCTGCCAGTGGTCACAGGAGTTCCCTGGCAGGGGGAAGCCCGCTAAATACCTCCCCTGTCCAGGGGGAGGCACTACATGCTACCTGCATTTCCAGCCCATCCTCCGCCTTTCCCCGGCAGCCCGAACTAGGATATCCTCGGGGAAGGCGCGCGAAGGGATCCTAGGAGATCACAGTCGCTGCAGACAGAAGACGGAACCTCCCCACGCTCAGAATTCCGGAACAATTCTGAGTGTGTGTGGTAGGTTTGGGGCCGTCCTCCACGCAGCTGCCTGGAATCACTGGTGTTCCCTGTCAGGGGGAAGTCCGCTAAATACCTCCCCTGTCCAGGGGGAGGCCGTACATGCTACCAGCATTTCCAGACCTTCCCCCGCATTTCACCAGCAGCCCGCACTAGATGACACTGGCTGAAGACACGCGAAATGCTCCTAGGAGATCAAAGGCGCTGCAGACAGAAGACGGAACCTCCCCAAACACAGAATCCGGAAAACGACTGACTGTGTTGGGGAGGTTTGAGGCTGCCCTCCACGCAGCTGCCTGGTTTCACAGATGATCCCGGTCAGGGTGAATTCCGCTAAATACCTCCCCTGTCCTGGGGGAGGCACTACATGCTACCTGCATTTCCAGCACATCCCCCACCTTTTCACGGCAGCCCGCACTAGGGGACACTCGCTGAAGACACGCGAATGGCTCATAGGATATGCCAGGGGCTGCAGACAGATGACGGAACCTTCCCACACTCAGAATTCCGGAACATGGCTGACTGTGTGGGGGAGGTTTGGGGCCGCCCTCCACGAAGCTTCCTGGGGTCACTGGAGTTCCCTGTCAGGGGGAAGTCCGCTAAATACCTCCCCTTTCCAGGGGGACTCACTACATGCTACCTGCATTTCCAGCACATCCCCCGACTTTCCCCGGCACCCGCACTAGGAGACTATCGGGGAAGACACGCGAATGGTTACATGGAGATCCCAGGCTCTGCAGACAGAAGACGGAACCTCCCAACACTCAGAATTCCGGAACGACTCTGAGTGGGTGAGGGAGGTTTGGTGCCGCCCTCCACGCAGCTGCCTGGTGTCACAGGTTTTCCCTTGCAGGGTGAAGTCCGCTAATTACCTCATCTGTCCAGGGGGAGGCACTAGATGCTACCTGCATTTCCAGCCCAACCCCTGCCTTTCCCCGGCAGCCCGCACTAGGAGACACTCGGGGAAGACACGCGATGCGCTCCTAGGAGATCCCAGGCTCTGCAGACAGAGGACGGAACCTCGCCACACTCTGAATTCCGGTACGCGGCCGAATGTGTGTGGGAGGTTGGGGCCGAACCCCACGCAGCTGACTGGTGTCACAGGTGTTCCCTGGCAGGGGGAAGTTCGCTAATTACCACATCTGTCCAGAGGGAGGCATAAGATGCTACCTGCTTTTCCAGCCCAACCCCCGCCTTTCCCCGGCAGCCCGCATAAGAGTAACACGGGGAAGACACGCGGAGGGCTCCTAGGTGATCCAAGGAGCTGCGGACAGAGGATGGAACCTTGCCACACTCAGAATTCCGGAATGCGGCCGAATGGGTGGGGGAAGTTTTTGGCCGCCCTCCACGCAGCTGCCTGTTGTCACATGTGTTCCCTGGCAGGGGGAAGTCCGTTATTTACCTCATCTGTCCAGGGGGAGGCACTAGATGCTGCCTGCATTTCCAGCGCAACCTCTGCCTTTCCCCGGCAACCCGCATAAGATTCACTAGGGGAAGACACGCGGAGGGGTCCTAGGAGATACCAGGCCCTGCAGAAGGAGGACGGAACCTCGCCACACTCAGAATTCCGGAACGCGGCCGATTGGGTGGGGGAGTTTTGGGGCCGCCCTCCACGCAGTTGCCTGGTGTCACAGGTAGTTCCCTGTCAGGGGGAAGTCTGCTTATTACCTCATCTATCCAGGGGGATGCACTAGATGCTGCCGGCATTTCCAGCCCAACCCCCGCCTTTCCCCGGCAGCCCGCATAAGAGTCACACGGGGAAGACACGCGGAGGGCTCCTAGTAAATCCCAGGAGCTGCAGACAGAGGACGGAACCTCTCCACACTCAGAATTCAGGAATGCGGCTGAATGGGTGTGGGAAGATTTGGGCCGTCCTCCACGCAGCTGCCTGTTGTCACAGGTGTTCCCTGGCAGGGGGAAGTCCGTTATTTACCTCATCTGTCCAGGGGGAGGCACTAGATGCTGCCTGCATTTCCAGCGCAACCTCTGCCTTTCCCCGGCAGCCCGCATAAGAGTAACACGGGGAAGACACGCGGAGGGCTCCTAGGTGATCTCAGGCCCTGCAGACGGAGGACGGAACCTCCCCACACTCAGAATTCCGGAACGCGGCTGTGTGGGTGGGGGAGGTTTGGGGCCGCCCTCCACGCAGATGCCTGGTGTCACAGGTGTTCCCTGGCAGTGGGAAGTGCGCTAATTACGTGATCTGTCCAGGGGGAGGCACTAAATGTTACCTGCATTTCTAGCCCAACCTCCGCATTTCCCCGGCAGCCCGCAATATGATACACTCGGGGAAGGCACGCGGAGGGCTCCTAGGAGATCCCAGGCGCTGCAGACAGAGGACGGAATCTCCCCACACTCAGAATTCCGGAACGAGGCTGAGTGGGTGGGGTAGGTTTGGTGCCGCCCTCCACGCAGCTGCCTGGTGTTACAGGTGTTCCCTTGCAGGTTGAAGTCCGCTAATTACCTCATCTGTCCAGGGGGAGGCTCTAGATGCTACCTGCAATTCCAGCCCAACCCCCGCCTTTCCCCGGCAGCCCGCAATATGATACACTCGGGGAAGGCACGCGGAGGGCTCCTAGGAGATCCCAGGCGCTGCAGACATAGGACGGAACCTCGCCACACTCTGAATTCCGGAACGCGGCCGAGTGGTTTGGGGAGGATTGGGGCCGCACTCCACGCAACTGCCTGGTGTCACTGGTGTTCCCTGTCAGGGGGAAGTCCGCTAATTACCTCATCTGTCCAGGGGGAGGCACTAGATTCTACCTGCATTTCCAGCCCAACCCCTGCCTTTCCCCGGCAGCCCGCACTAGGAGACACTCGGGGAAGACACGCGGAGGGCTCCTAGGAGATCCCAGGCGCTGCAGACAGAGGACGGACCCTCGCCAAACTCCGAAATCCGGAACGCGGCCGAGTGGGTGCGGGAGGTTTGGGGCCGACCTCCACGCAGCTGTCTGTTTTCACAGGTGTTCCCTTTGCAGTGGGAAGTCCGTTATTTACCTCATCTGTCCAGGGGGAGGCACTAGATGCTGCCTGCATTTCCAGCGCAACCTCTGCCTTTCCCCGGCAACCCGCATAAGATTCACTCGGGGAAGACACGCGGAGGGCTCCTAGGAGATACCAGGCCCTGCAGACGGAGGACGGAACCTCGCCACACTCAGAATTCCGGAACGCGGCCGAGTGGGTGGGGGAGTTTTGGGGCCGCTCTCCACGCAGTTGCATGGTGTCACAGGTAGTTCCCTGTCAGGGGGAAGTCTGCTTATTACCTCATCTATCCAGGGGGATGCACTAGATGCTGCCGGCATTTCCAGCCCAACCCCCGCCTTTCCCCGGCAGCCCGCATAAGAGTCACACGGGGAAGACACGCGGAGGGCTCCTAGTAAATCCCAGGAGCTGCAGACAGAGGACGGAACCTCTCCACACTCAGAATTCAGGAATGCGGCTGAATGGGTGTGGGAAGATTTGGGCCGTCCTCCACGCAGCTGCCTGTTGTCACAGGTGTTCCCTGGCAGGGGGAAGTCCGTTATTTACCTCATCTGTCCAGGGGGAGGCACTAGATGCTGCCTGCATTTCCAGCGCAACCTCTGCCTTTCCCCGGCAGCCCGCATAAGAGTAACACGGGGAAGACACGCGGAGGGCTCCTAGGTGATCTCAGGCCCTGCAGACGGAGGACGGAACCTCCCCACACTCAGAATTCCGGAACGCGGCTGTGTGGGTGGGGGAGGTTTGGGGCCGCCCTCCACGCAGATGCCTGGTGTCACAGGTGTTCCCTGGCAGTGGGAAGTGCGCTAATTACGTGATCTGTCCAGGGGGAGGCACTAAATGTTACCTGCATTTCTAGCCCAACCTCCGCATTTCCCCGGCAGCCCGCAATATGATACACTCGGGGAAGGCACGCGGAGGGCTCCTAGGAGATCCCAGGCGCTGCAGACAGAGGACGGAATCTCCCCACACTCAGAATTCCGGAACGAGGCTGAGTGGGTGGGGTAGGTTTGGTGCCGCCCTCCACGCAGCTGCCTGGTGTTACAGGTGTTCCCTTGCAGGTTGAAGTCCGCTAATTACCTCATCTGTCCAGGGGGGAGGCTCTAGATGCTACCTGCAATTCCAGCCCAACCCCCGCCTTTCCCCGGCAGCCCGCAATATGATACACTCGGGGAAGGCATGCGGAGGGCTCCTAGGAGATCCCAGGCGCTGCAGACATAGGACGGAACCTCGCCACACTCTGAATTCCGGAACGCGGCCGAGTGGTTTGGGGAGGATTGGGGCCGCACTCCACGCAACTGCCTGGTGTCACTGGTGTTCCCTGTCAGGGGGAAGTCCGCTAATTACCTCATCTGTCCAGGGGGAGGCACTAGATTCTACCTGCATTTCCAGCCCAACCCCTGCCTTTCCCCGGCAGCCCGCACTAGGAGACACTCGGGGAAGACACGCGGAGGGCTCCTAGGAGATCCCAGGCGCTGCAGACAGAGGACGGACCCTCGCCAAACTCCGAAATCCGGAACGCGGCCGAGTGGGTGCGGGAGGTTTGGGGCCGACCTCCACGCAGCTGTCTGTTTTCACAGGTGTTCCCTTTGCAGTGGGAAGTCCGTTATTTACCTCATCTGTCCAGGGGGAGGCACTAGATGCTGCCTGCATTTCCAGCGCAACCTCTGCCTTTCCCCGGCAACCCGCATAAGATTCACTCGGGGAAGACACGCGGAGGGCTCCTAGGAGATACCAGGCCCTGCAGACGGAGGACGGAACCTCGCCACACTCAGAATTCCAGAACGCGGCCGAGTGGGTGGGGGAGTTTTGGGGCCGCTCTCCACGCAGTTGCATGGTGTCACAGGTAGTTCCCTGTCAGGGGGAAGTCCGCTTATTACCTCATCTATCCAGGGGGAAGCACTAGATGCTGCCGGCATTTCCAGCCCAACCCCCGCATTTCCCCGGCAGACCGCACTAAGAGACACTCTGGGAAGACACGCGGAGGGCTCCTAGGAGATCCCAGGCGCTGCAGACAGACGACGGAAACTCGCCACACTCAGAATTCCAGAACGAGACCGAGTGGGTTAGGGAGGTTTGGGGCCACCCGCCACGCAGATGCCTGGTGTCACAGGTGTTCCCTGGCAGGGGGAATTGCGCTAATTACGTGATCTGTCCAGGGGGAGGCACTAGATATTACCTGCATTTCTAGCCCAACCCCCGCATTTCCCCGGCAACACGCACTAGGAGACACTCGGGGAAGACACGCGGAGGGCTCCTAGGATATCCCAGGCGCTGCAGACTGAGGACGGAACCTCCCCACACTCAGAATTCCGGAACGACTCTGAGTGGGTGAGGGAGGTTTGGTGCCGCCCTCCACGCAGCTGCCTGGTGTCACAGGTTTTCCCTTGCAGGGTGAAGTCCGCTAATTACCTCATCTGTCCAGGGGGAGGCACTTAAATGCTACCTGCATTTCCAACCCAACCACCATATTTCCCTGGCAGCCGACACTATGAGACACTCTAGGAAGACACGCGGACGGCTCCTAGGAGATCCCAGGCGCTGCAGACCGAGGACGGAACCTGGCCACACTCAAAATTCCGGAATGCGGCCGAATGGGTGGGGGAGGTTTGGGGCCGCACTCCACGCAGCTGCCTGGTGTCACAGGTGTTCCCTGGCAGGGGGAATTCCGCTAATTACCTCATCTGTCCAGGGGGAGGCTCTACATGCTACCTGCATTTCCAGCCCAACCCTCGCCTTTCACCTGCAGCCCGCACTGGGATACACTCGGGGAAGACATGCGGATAGCTCCTAGGAGATCTCAGGCCCTGCAGACATAGGACGGAACCTCGCCACACTCAGAATTCCGGAACGCGGCCGAGTGGTTCGGGGAGGTTTGGGGCCGCCCACCACGCAGCTGCCTGGTGTCACTGGTGTTCTCTGGCAGGGGGAAGTCCGCTAATAACCTCATCTGTCCATGAGGAGGCACTAGATGCTACCTGCATTTCCAGCCCATCCCCCGCCTTTCCCCGGCAGCCCGCACTAGGAGACACTCGAGGCAGACACGCGGAGGTCTCCTAGGAGATCCCAGGCGCTGCAGACAGAGGACGGAACCTCGCCACACTCCGAAATCCGGAACGTGGCCGAGTGGGTGGGGGAGGTTTGGGGCCGCCCTCCACGCAGCTGCCTGGTGTCACAGGTGTTCCCTCTCAGGGGGAAGTCCGCTAAATACCTCATCTGTCCAGGTGGAGTCATTAGATGCTACCTGCATTTCCAGCCCAACCCCCGCCTTTCCCCGGCAGTCCGCATAAGAGTCACACGGGGAAGACACGCGGAGGGCTCCTAGGAGATCCCAGGAGCTGCAGACAAAGCACGGATCCTCGCCACACTCAGAATTCCGGAACGCGGCCGAATGGGTGGGGGAGGTTTGGGGCCACCCATCACGCAGCTGCCTGGTGTCACAGGTGTTCCCTTGCAGGGGGAAGTCCGCTAATTACGTCATCAGTCCAGGGGGAGGCACTAGATGCTACCTGCATTTCCAGACCAACCCCCGCCTTTCCCCTGCATCCCGCACTAGGAGACCCTCGGGGAAGACACGCGAAGGGCTCCAAGGAGATCCCAGGCGCAGCAGACAAAAGACGGAACGTCCCAACACTCAGAAATCCGGAACACGGCTGACTGTTTGGGGGAATTTTGGGGCCGCCCTCCACGCAGCTGTCTGGAGTCACAGGTGTTCCCTGGCAGGGAGAAGTCCGCTAAATACCTCCCCTGTGCAGGGGGAGGCACTACATGCTACCTGCATTTCCAGCCCATCCCCGCCTTTCCTGGCAGCCCGTACAAGTAGACTCTCTGTGAAGACGCGCGAAGGGATCCTAGGAGATCCCAAGCGCTGCAGAAAGAAGACGGAACCTCCCCACGCTCAGAATTCCGGAACACGGCTGACTGTGTGGGGGAGGTTTGGGGCCGCCCTATACGCAGCTGCCTGGTTTCACAGGTGTTCCCAGGCAGGGGGAATTCCGCTAAATACCTCCCCTTTCAGGGGGAGGCCCTACATGCTACCTGCATTTCCAGCACGTCCACCACATTTTCACGGCAGCCCGCACAAGGACACTCTCGGGGAAGACACTCGAATGGCTCCTAGGAGATCCCCGGTGCTGCAGAAAGAAGACGGAACCTCCCCACGCTCAGAATTCCCGAACACGGCTGACTGTGTGGGGGAGGTTGGGGACGCCCTCCACGCAGCTGTCTGGAGTCACAGGTGTTCCCTGGCAGGGAGAATTCCGCTAAATACCTCCCCTGTGCAGGGGAAGCACTACATGCTACCTGCATTTCCAGCCCATCCCCGCCTTTCCTGGCAGCCCGTACAAGTAGACTCTCTGTGAAGACGCGCGAAGGGATCCTAGGAGATCCCAAGTGCTGCAGAAAGAAGACGGAACCTCCCCACGCTCAGAATTTCGGAACACGCCTGACTGTGTGGGGGAGGTTTGGGGCCGCCCTATACGCAGCTGCCTGGTTTCACAGGTGTTCCCAGGCAGGGGGAATTCCGCTAAATACCTCCCCTTTCCAGGGGGAGGCCCTACATGCTACCTGAATTTCCAGCACATCCCCCAAATTTTCACGGCAGCCCGCACTAGGACACTCTCGGGAAAGACACTCGAATGGCTCCTAGGAGATCCCCGGTGCTGCAGAAAAAAGACGGAACCTCCCCACGCTCATAATTCCGGAACACGGCTGACTGTGTGGGAGAGGTTTGGTGCCGCCCTCCACGCAGCTGTCTGGAGTCACAGGTGTTCCCTTGCAGGTTGAAGTCCGCTAATTACCTCATCTGTCCAGGGGGAGGCTCTAGATGCTACCTGCAATTCCAGCCCAACCCCCGCCTTTCCCCGGCAGCACGCAATATGATACACTCGGGGAAGGCACGCGGAGGGCTCCTAGGAGATCCCAGGCGCTGCAGACATAGGACGGAACCTCGCCACACTCAGAATTCCGGTACGCGGCCGAATGTGTGGGGGAGGTTGGGGCCGCCCCCCACGCAGCTGACTGCTGTCATAGGTGTTCCCTGGCAGGGGGAAGTCCGCTAATTACCTGATCTATCCAGGGGGAGGCACTAGAAGCTACCTGCATTTCCAGCCCAACCCCCGACTTTCCCCAGCAGCACGCACTAGGAGACACTCTGGGAAGACACGCGATGCGCTCCTAGGAGATCCCAGGCTCTGCAGACAGAGGACGGAACCTCGCCACACTCAGAAATCCGGACAGCGGCCGAGTGTTTTGGGGAGGTTTGGGGCAGCCCTCCACGCAGCTGCCTGGTGTCACTGGTGTTCCCTAGCAGGGGGAAGATCTCTAATTACCTCATCAGTCCAGAGGGAGGCATTAGATGCTACCTGCTTTTCCAGCCCAACCCCCGTCTTTCCCCGGCAGCCCGTATAAGAGTCACACGGGGAAGACACGCGGAGGGCTCCTAGGAGATACCAGGCCCTGCAGACGGAGGACGGAACCTCGCCACACTCAGAATTCCGGAACGCGGCCGAGTGGGTGGGGGAGTTTTGGGGCCGCCCTCCACGCAGTTGCCTGGTGTCACAGGTAGTTCCCTGTCAAGGGGAAGTCCGCTTATTACCTCATCTATCCAGGGGGATGCACTAGATGCTGCCGGCATTTCCAGCCCAACCCCCGCCTTTCCTCGGCAGCCCGCATAAAAGTCACACGGGGAAGACACGCGGAGGGCTCCTAGTAAATCCCAGGAGCTGCAGACAGAGGACGGAATCTCCCCACACTCAGAATTCCGGAACGAGGCTGAGTGGGTGGGGTAGGTTTGGTGCCGCCCTCCACGCAGCTGCCTGGTGTCACAGGTGTTCCCTTGCAGGTTGAAGTCCGCTAATTACCTCATCTGTCCAGGGGGAGGCTCTAGATGCTACCTGCAATTCCAGCCCAACCCCCGCCTTTCCCCGGCGGCACGCAATATGATACACTCGGGGAAGGCACGCGGAGGGCTCCTAGGAGATCCCAGGCGCTGCAGACAGACGACGGAAACTCGCCACACTCAGAATTCCAGAACGCGACCGAGTGGGTTAGGGAGGTTTGGGGCCGCCCGCCACGCAGATGCCTGGTGTCACAGGTGTTCCCTGGCAGGGGGAATTGCGCTAATTACGTGATCTGTCCAGGGGGAGGCACTAGATATTACCTGCATTTCTAGCCCAACCCCCGCATTTCCCCGGCAACACGCACTAGGAGACACTCGGGGAAGACACGCGGAGGGCTCCTAGGATATCCCAGGCGCTGCAGACTGAGGACGGAACCTCCCCACACTCAGAATTCCGGAACGACTCTGAGTGGGTGAGGGAGGTTTGGTGCCGCCCTCCACGCAGCTGCCTGGTGTCACAGGTTTTCCCTTGCAGGGTGAAGTCCGCTAATTACCTCATCTGTCCAGGGGGAGGCACTTAAATGCTACCTGCATTTCCAACCCAACCACCATCTTTCCCTGGCAGCCGACACTATGAGACACTCTAGGAAGACACGCGGACGGCTCCTAGGAGATCCCAGGCGCTGCAGACCGAGGACGGAACCTGGCCACACTCAAAATTCCGGAATGCGGCCGAATGGATGGGGGAGGTTTGGGGCCGCACTCCACGCAGCTGCCTGGTGTCACAGGTGTTCCCTGGCAGGGGGAATTCCGCTAATTACCTCATCAGTCGAGGGGGAGTCACTAGATGCTACCTGCATTTCCAGCACAACCCCCGCCTTTCCCTGGCTGCCCGCATTATGAGACACTCTGGGAAGTCACACGTAGGTCTCCTAGGAGATCCCAGGCGCTGGAGACAGAAGACGGAACCTCGCCACACTCAGAATTCCGGAACGCGGCCGAGTGGGTGGGGGAAGTTTGGGGCCGCCCTCCACGCAGCTGCCTGGTGTCACTTGTGTTCCCTGGCAGGGGGAATTCCGCTAATTACCTCATCTGTCCAGGGGGAGGCTCTACATGCTACCTGCATTTCCAGCCCAACCCTCGCCTTTCACCTGCAGCCCGCACTGGGATACACTCGGGGAAGACACGCGGATAGCTTCTAGGAGATCTCAGGCCCTGCAGACATAGGACGGAACCTCGCCACACTCAGAATTCCGGAACGCGGCCGAGTGGTTCGGGGAGGTTTGGGGCCGCCCACCACGCAGCTGCCTGGTGTCACTGGTGTTCTCTGGCAGGGGGAAGTCCGCTAATTACCTCATCTGTCCAGGGGCAGGCACTAGATGCTACCTGCATTTCCAGCCCAACCCCTGCCTTTCCCCGGCAGCCCGCACTAGGAGACACTCGGGGAAGACACGCGGAGGGCTCCTAGGAGATCCCAGGCGCTGCAGACAGAGGACGGACCCTCGCCAAACTCCGAAATCCGGAACGCGGCCGAGTGGGTGCGGGAGGTTTGGGGCCGCCCTCCACGCAGCTGTCTGTTGTCACAGGTGTTCCCTGGCAGGGGGAAGTCCGTTATTTACCTCATCTGTCCAGGGGGAGGCACTAGATGCTGCCTGCATTTCCAGCGCAACCTCTGCCTTTCCCCGGCAACCCGCATAAGATTCACTCGGGGAAGACACGCGGAGGGCTCCTAGGAGATACCAGGCCCTGCAGACGGAGGACGGAACCTCGCCACACTCAGAATTCCGGAACGCGGCCGAGTGGGTGGGGGAGTTTTGGGTCCGCTCTCCACGCAGTTGCATGGTGTCACAGGTAGTTCCCTGTCAGGGGGTAGTCCGCTTATTACCTCATCTATCCAGGGAGAAGCACTAGATGCTGCCGGCATTTCCAGCCCAACCCCCGCATTTCCCCGGCAGACCGCACTAGGAGACACTCTGGGAAGACACGCGGAGGGCTCCTAGGAGATCCCAGGCGCTGCAGACAGACGACGGAAACTCGCCACACTCAGAATTCCAGAACGCGACCGAGTGGGTTAGGGAGGTTTGGGGCCGCCCGCCACGCAGATGCCTGGTGTCACAGGTGTTCCCTGGCAGGGGGAATTGCGCTAATTACGTGATCTGTCCAGGGGGAGGCACTAGATATTACCTGCATTTCTAGCCCAACCCCCGCATTTCCCCGGCAACACGCACTAGGAGACACTCGGGGAAGACACGCGGAGGGCTCCTAGGATATCCCAGGCGCTGCAGACTGAGGACGGAACCTCCCCACACTCAGAATTCCGGAACGACTCTGAGTGGGTGAGGGAGGTTTGGTGCCGCCCTCCACGCAGCTGCCTGGTGTCACAGGTTTTCCCTTGCAGGGTGAAGTCCGCTAATTACCTCATCTGTCCAGGGGGAGGCACTTAAATGCTACCTGCATTTCCAACCCAACCACCATCTTTCCCTGCCAGCCGACACTATGAGACACTCTAGGAAGACACGCGGACGGCTCCTAGGAGATCCCAGGCGCTGCAGACCGAGGACGGAACCTGGCCACACTCAAAATTCCGGAATGCGGCCGAATGGGTGGGGGAGGTTTGGGGCCGCACTCCACGCAGCTGCCTGGTGTCACAGGTGTTCCCTGGCAGGGGGAATTCCGCTAATTACCTCATCAGTCGAGGGGGAGTCACTAGATGCTACCTGCATTTCCAGCAAAACCCCCGCCTTTCCCTGGCTGCCCGCATTATGAGACACTCTGGGAAGTCACACGTAGGTCTCCTAGGAGATCCCAGGCGCTGGAGACAGAAGACGGAACCTCGCCACACTCAGAATTCCGGAACGCGGCCGAGTGGGTGGGGGAAGTTTGGGGCCGCCCTCCACGCAGCTGCCTGGTGTCACTTGTGTTCCCTGGCAGGGGGAATTCCGCTAATTACCTCATCTGTCCAGGGGGAGGCTCTACATGCTACCTGCATTTCCAGCCCAACCCTCGCCTTTCACCTGCAGCCCGCACTGGGATACACTCGGAGAAGACACGCGGATAGCTCCTAGGAGATCTCAGGCCCTGCAGACATAGGACGGAACCTCGCCACACTCCGAAATCCGGAACGTGGCCGAGTGGGTGGGGGAGGTTTGGGGCCGCACTCCACGCAGCTGCCTGGTGTCACAGGTGTTCCCTTTGCAGTGGGAAGTCCGTTATTTACCTCATCTGTCCAGGGGGAGGCACTAGATGCTGCCTGCATTTCCAGCGCAACCTCTGCCTTTCCCCGGCAACCCGCATAAGATTCACTCGGGGAAGACACGCGGAGGGCTCCTAGGAGATACCAGGCCCTGCAGACGGAGGACGGAACCTCGCCACACTCAGAATTCCGGAACGCGGCCGAGTGGGTGGGGGAGTTTTGGGGCCGCTCTCCACGCAGTTGCATGGTGTCACAGGTAGTTCCCTGTCAGGGGGAAGTCCGCTTATTACCTCATCTATCCAGGGGGAAGCACTAGATGCTGCCGGCATTTCCAGCCCAACCCCCGCATTTCCCCGGCAGACCGCACTAAGAGACACTCTGGGAAGACACGCGGAGGGCTCCTAGGAGATCCCAGGCGCTGCAGACAGACGACGGAAACTCGCCACACTCAGAATTCCAGAACGCGACCGAGTGGGTTAGGGAGGTTTGGGGCCGCCCGCCACGCAGATGCCTGGTGTCACAGGTGTTCCCTGGCAGGGGGAATTGCGCTAATTACGTGATCTGTCCAGGGGGAGGCACTAGATATTACCTGCATTTCTAGCCCAACCCCCGCATTTCCCCGGCAACACGCACTAGGAGACACTCGGGGAAGACACGCGGAGGGCTCCTAGGATATCCCAGGCGCTGCAGACTGAGGACGGAACCTCCCCACACTCAGAATTCCGGAACGACTCTGAGTGGGTGAGGGAGGTTTGGTGCCGCCCTCCACGCAGCTGCCTGGTGTCACAGGTTTTCCCTTGCAGGGTGAAGTCCGCTAATTACCTCATCTGTCCAGGGGGAGGCACTTAAATGCTACCTGCATTTCCAACCCAACCACCATATTTCCCTGGCAGCCGACACTATGAGACACTCTAGGAAGACACGCGGACGGCTCCTAGGAGATCCCAGGCGCTGCAGACCGAGGACGGAACCTGGCCACACTCAAAATTCCGGAATGCGGCCGAATGGGTGGGGGAGGTTTGGGGCCGCACTCCACGCAGCTGCCTGGTGTCACAGGTGTTCCCTGGCAGGGGGAATTCCGCTAATTACCTCATCTGTCCAGGGGGAGGCTCTACATGCTACCTGCATTTCCAGCACAACCCTCGCCTTTCACCTGCAGCCCGCACTGGGATACACTCGGGGAAGACATGCGGATAGCTCCTAGGAGATCTCAGGCCCTGCAGACATAGGACGGAACCTCGCCACACTCAGAATTCCGGAACGCGGCCGAGTGGTTCGGGGAGGTTTGGGGCCGC
This sequence comes from Camelus ferus, assembly GCF_009834535.1. NCBI lineage: Eukaryota > Metazoa > Chordata > Mammalia > Artiodactyla > Camelidae > Camelus > Camelus ferus. The sequence continues at coordinate 57,520 of NW_022587733.1, forward strand.
CCACCACGCAGCTGCCTGGTGTCACTGGTGTTCTCTGGCAGGGGGAAGTCCGCTAATAACCTCATCTGTCCATGAGGAGGCACTAGATGCTACCTGCATTTCCAGCCCATCCCCCGCCTTTCCCCGGCAGCCCGCACTAGGAGACACTCGAGGCAGACACGCGGAGGTCTCCTAGGAGATCCCAGGCGCTGCAGACAGAGGACGGAACCTCGCCACACTCCGAAATCCGGAACGTGGCCGAGTGGGTGGGGGAGGTTTGGGGCCGCCCTCCACGCAGCTGCCTGGTGTCACAGGTGTTCCCTCTCAGGGGGAAGTCCGCTAAATACCTCATCTGTCCAGGTGGAGTCATTAGATGCTACCTGCATTTCCAGCACAACCCCCGCCTTTCCCCGGCAGTCCGCATAAGAGTCACACGGGGAAGACACGCGGAGGGCTCCTAGGAGATCCCAGGAGCTGCAGACAAAGCACGGATCCTCGCCACACTCAGAATTCCGGAACGCGGCCGAATGGGTGGGGGAGGTTTGGGGCCACCCATCACGCAGCTGCCTGGTGTCACAGGTGTTCCCTTGCAGGGGGAAGTCCGCTAATTACGTCATCAGTCCAGGGGGAGGCACTAGATGCTACCTGCATTTCCAGACCAACCCCCGCCTTTCCCCTGCATCCCGCACTAGGAGACCCTCGGGGAAGACACGCGAAGGGCTCCAAGGAGATCCCAGGCGCAGCAGACAAAAGACGGAACGTCCCAACACTCAGAAATCCGGAACACGGCTGACTGTTTGGGGGAATTTTGGGGCCGCCCTCCACGCAGCTGTCTGGAGTCACAGGTGTTCCCTGGCAGGGAGAAGTCCGCTAAATACCTCCCCTGTGCAGGGGGAGGCACTACATGCTACCTGCATTTCCAGCCCATCCCCGCCTTTCCTGGCAGCCCGTACAAGTAGACTCTCTGTGAAGACGCGCGAAGGGATCCTAGGAGATCCCAAGCGCTGCAGAAAGAAGACGGAACCTCCCCACGCTCAGAATTCCGGAACACGGCTGACTGTGTGGGGGAGGTTTGGGGCCGCCCTATACGCAGCTGCCTGGTTTCACAGGTGTTCCCAGGCAGGGGGAATTCCGCTAAATACCTCCCCTTTCAGGGGGAGGCCCTACATGCTACCTGCATTTCCAGCACATCCACCACATTTTCACGGCAGCCCGCACAAGGACACTCTCGGGGAAGACACTCGAATGGCTCCTAGGAGATCCCCGGTGCTGCAGAAAGAAGACGGAACCTCCCCACGCTCAGAATTCCCGAACACGGCTGACTGTGTGGGGGAGGTTGGGGACGACCTCCACGCAGCTGTCTGGAGTCACAGGTGTTCCCTGGCAGGGAGAATTCCGCTAAATACCTCCCCTGTGCAGGGGAAGCACTACATGCTACCTGCATTTCCAGCCCATCCCCGCCTTTCCTGGCAGCCCGTACAAGTAGACTCTCTGTGAAGACGCGCGAAGGGATCCTAGGAGATCCCAAGCGCTGCAGAAAGAAGACGGAACCTCCCCACGCTCAGAATTTCGGAACACGCCTGACTGTGTGGGGGAGGTTTGGGGCCGCCCTATACGCAGCTGCCTGGTTTCACAGGTGTTCCCAGGCAGGGGGAATTCCGCTAAATACCTCCCCTTTCCAGGGGGAGGCCCTACATGCTACCTGAATTTCCAGCACATCCCCCAAATTTTCACGGCAGCCCGCACTAGGACACTCTCGGGAAAGACACTCGAATGGCTCCTAGGAGATCCCCGGTGCTGCAGAAAAAAGACGGAACCTCCCCACGCTCATAATTCCGGAACACGGCTGACTGTGTGGGAGAGGTTTGGTGCCGCCCTCCACGCAGCTGTCTGGAGTCACAGGTGTTCCCTTGCAGGTTGAAGTCCGCTAATTACCTCATCTGTCCAGGGGGAGGCTCTAGATGCTACCTGCAATTCCAGCCCAACCCCCGCCTTTCCCCGGCAGCACGCAATATGATACACTCGGGGAAGGCACGCGGAGGGCTCCTAGGAGATCCCAGGCGCTGCAGACATAGGACGGAACCTCGCCACACTCAGAATTCCGGTACGCGGCCGAATGTGTGGGGGAGGTTGGGGCCGCCCCCCACGCAGCTGACTGCTGTCATAGGTGTTCCCTGGCAGGGGGAAGTCCGCTAATTACCTGATCTATCCAGGGGGAGGCACTAGAAGCTACCTGCATTTCCAGCCCAACCCCCGACTTTCCCCAGCAGCACGCACTAGGAGACACTCTGGGAAGACACGCGATGCGCTCCTAGGAGATCCCAGGCTCTGCAGACAGAGGACGGAACCTCGCCACACTCAGAAATCCGGACAGCGGCCGAGTGTTTGGGGGAGGTTTGGGGCAGCCCTCCACGCAGCTGCCTGGTGTCACTGGTGTTCCCTAGCAGGGGGAAGATCTCTAATTACCTCATCAGTCCAGAGGGAGGCATTAGATGCTACCTGCTTTTCCAGCCCAACCCCCGTCTTTCCCCGGCAGCCCGTATAAGAGTCACACGGGGAAGACACGCGGAGGGCTCCTAGGAGATACCAGGCCCTGCAGACGGAGGACGGAACCTCGCCACACTCAGAATTCCGGAACGCGGCCGAGTGGGTGGGGGGAGTTTTGGGGCCGCCCTCCACGCAGTTGCCTGGTGTCACAGGTAGTTCCCTGTCAAGGGGAAGTCCGCTTATTACCTCATCTATCCAGGGGGATGCACTAGATGCTGCCGGCATTTCCAGCCCAACCCCCGCCTTTCCTCGGCAGCCCGCATAAAAGTCACACGGGGAAGACACGCGGAGGGCTCCTAGTAAATCCCAGGAGCTGCAGACAGAGGACGGAATCTCCCCACACTCAGAATTCCGGAACGAGGCTGAGTGGGTGGGGTAGGTTTGGTGCCGCCCTCCACGCAGCTGCCTGGTGTCACAGGTGTTCCCTTGCAGGTTGAAGTCCGCTAATTACCTCATCTGTCCAGGGGGAGGCTCTAGATGCTACCTGCAATTCCAGCCCAACCCCCGCCTTTCCCCGGCGGCACGCAATATGATATACTCGGGGAAGGCACGCGGAGGGCTCCTAGGAGATCCCAGGCGCTGCAGACATAGGACGGAACCTCGCCACACTCAGAATTCCGGAACGCGGTCGAGTGGTTTGGGGAGGTTTGGGGCCGCACTCCACGCTACTGCCTGGTGTCACTGGTGTTCCCTGGCAGGGGGAAGTCCGCTAATTACCTCATCTGTCCAGGGGGAGGCACTAGATGCTACCTGCATTTCCAGCCCAACCCCTGCCTTTCCCCGGCAACCCGCACTAGGAGACACTCGGGGAAGACACGCGGAGGGCTCCTAGGAGATCCCAGGCGCTGCAGACAGAGGACGGACCCTCGCCAAACTCCGAAATCCGGAACGCGGCCGAGTGGGTGCGGGAGGTTTGGGGCCGCCCTCCACGCAGCTGTCTGTTGTCACAGGTGTTCCCTGGCAGGGGGAAGTCCGTTATTTACCTCATCTGTCCAGGGGGAGGCACTAGATGCTGCCTGCATTTCCAGCGCAACCTCTGCCTTTCCCCGGCAACCCGCATAAGATTCACTCGGGGAAGACACGCGGAGGGCTCCTAGGAGATACCAGGCCCTGCAGACGGAGGACGGAACCTCGCCACACTCAGAATTCCGGAACGCGGCCGAGTGGGTGGGGGAGTTTTGGGGCCGCTCTCCACGCAGTTGCATGGTGTCACAGGTAGTTCCATGTCAGGGGGAAGTCCGCTTATTACCTCATCTATCCAGGGAGAAGCACTAGATGCTGCCGGCATTTCCAGCCCAACCCCCGCATTTCCCCGGCAGACCGCACTAGGAGACACTCTGGGAAGACACGCGGAGGGCTCCTAGGAGATCCCAGGCGCTGCAGACAGACGACGGAAACTCGCCACACTCAGAATTCCAGAACGCGACCGAGTGGGTTAGGGAGGTTTGGGGCCGCCCGCCACGCAGCTGCCTGTTGTCACAGGTGTTCCCTGGCAGGGGGAATTGCGCTAATTACGTGATCTGTCCAGGGGGAGGCACTAGATATTACCTGCATTTCTAGCCCAACCCCCGCATTTCCCCGGCAACACGCACTAGGAGACACTCGGGGAAGACACGCGGAGGGCTCCTAGGATATCCCAGGCGCTGCAGACTGAGGACGGAACCTCCCCACACTCAGAATTCCGGAACGACTCTGAGTGGGTGAGGGAGGTTTGGTGCCGCCCTCCACGCAGCTGCCTGGTGTCACAGGTTTTCCCTTGCAGGGTGAAGTCCGCTAATTACCTCATCTGTCCAGGGGGAGGCACTTAAATGCTACCTGCATTTCCAACCCAACCACCATCTTTCCCTGGCAGCCGACACTATGAGACACTCTAGGAAGACACGCGGACGGCTCCTAGGAGATCCCAGGCGCTGCAGACCGAGGACGGAACCTGGCCACACTCAAAATTCCGGAATGCGGCCGAATGGGTGGGGGAGGTTTGGGGCCGCACTCCACGCAGCTGCCTGGTGTCACAGGTGTTCCCTGGCAGGGGGAATTCCGCTAATTACCTCATCAGTCGAGGGGGAGTCACTAGATGCTACCTGCATTTCCAGCACAACCCCCGCCTTTCCCTGGCTGCCCGCATTATGAGACACTCTGGGAAGTCACACGTAGGTCTCCTAGGAGATCCCAGGCGCTGGAGACAGAAGACGGAACCTCGCCACACTCAGAATTCCGGAACGCGGCCGAGTGGGTGGGGGAAGTTTGGGGCCGCCCTCCACGCAGCTGCCTGGTGTCACTTGTGTTCCCTGGCAGGGGGAATTCCGCTAATTACCTCATCTGTCCAGGGGGAGGCTCTACATGCTACCTGCATTTCCAGCCCAACCCTCGCCTTTCACCTGCAGCCCGCACTGGGATACACTCGGGGAAGACACGCGGATAGCTTCTAGGAGATCTCAGGCCCTGCAGACATAGGACGGAACCTCGCCACACTCAGAATTCCGGAACGCGGCCGAGTGGTTCGGGGAGGTTTGGGGCCGCCCACCACGCAGCTGCCTGGTGTCACTGGTGTTCTCTGGCAGGGGGAAGTCCGCTAATTACCTCATCTGTCCAGGGGCAGGCACTAGATGCTACCTGCATTTCCAGCCCAACCCCTGCCTTTCCCCGGCAGCCCGCACTAGGAGACACTCGGGGAAGACACGCGGAGGGCTCCTAGGAGATCCCAGGCGCTGCAGACAGAGGACGGACCCTCGCCAAACTCCGAAATCCGGAACGCGGCCGAGTGGGTGCGGGAGGTTTGGGGCCGCCCTCCACGCAGCTGTCTGTTGTCACAGGTGTTCCCTGGCAGGGGGAAGTCCGTTATTTACCTCATCTGTCCAGGGGGAGGCACTAGATGCTGCCTGCATTTCCAGCGCAACCTCTGCCTTTCCCCGGCAACCCGCATAAGATTCACTCGGGGAAGACACGCGGAGGGCTCCTAGGAGATACCAGGCCCTGCAGACGGAGGACGGAACCTCGCCACACTCAGAATTCCGGAACGCGCCCGAGTGGGTGGGGGAGTTTTGGGGCCGCTCTCCACGCAGTTGCATGGTGTCACAGGTAGTTCCATGTCAGGGGGAAGTCCGCTTATTACCTCATCTATCCAGGGAGAAGCACTAGATGCTGCCGGCATTTCCAGCCCAACCCCCGCATTTCCCCGGCAGACCGCACTAGGAGACACTCTGGGAAGACACGCGGAGGGCTCCTAGGAGATCCCAGGCGCTGCAGACAGACGACGGAAACTCGCCACACTCAGAATTCCAGAACGCGACCGAGTGGGTTAGGGAGGTTTGGGGCCGCCCGCCACGCAGATGCCTGGTGTCACAGGTGTTCCCTGGCAGGGGGAATTGCGCTAATTACGTGATCTGTCCAGGGGGAGGCACTAGATATTACCTGCATTTCTAGCCCAACCCCCGCATTTCCCCGGCAACACGCACTAGGAGACACTCGGGGAAGACACGCGGAGGGCTCCTAGGATATCCCAGGCGCTGCAGACTGAGGACGGAACCTCCCCACACTCAGAATTCCGGAACGACTCTGAGTGGGTGAGGGAGGTTTGGTGCCGCCCTCCACGCAGCTGCCTGGTGTCACAGGTTTTCCCTTGCAGGGTGAAGTCCGCTAATTACCTCATCTGTCCAGGGGGAGGCACTTAAATGCTACCTGCATTTCCAACCCAACCACCATCTTTCCCTGCCAGCCGACACTATGAGACACTCTAGGAAGACACGCGGACGGCTCCTAGGAGATCCCAGGCGCTGCAGACCGAGGACGGAACCTGGCCACACTCAAAATTCCGGAATGCGGCCGAATGGGTGGGGGAGGTTTGGGGCCGCACTCCACGCAGCTGCCTGGTGTCACAGGTGTTCCCTGGCAGGGGGAATTCCGCTAAATACCTCCCCTTTCAGGGGGAGGCCCTACATGCTACCTGCATTTCCAGCACATCCACCACATTTTCACGGCAGCCCGCACAAGGACACTCTCGGGGAAGACACTCGAATGGCTCCTAGGAGATCCCCGGTGCTGCAGAAAGAAGACGGAACCTCCCCACGCTCAGAATTCCCGAACACGGCTGACTGTGTGGGGGAGGTTGGGGACGACCTCCACGCAGCTGTCTGGAGTCACAGGTGTTCCCTGGCAGGGAGAATTCCGCTAAATACCTCCCCTGTGCAGGGGAAGCACTACATGCTACCTGCATTTCCAGCCCATCCCCGCCTTTCCTGGCAGCCCGTACAAGTAGACTCTCTGTGAAGACGCGCGAAGGGATCCTAGGAGATCCCAAGCGCTGCAGAAAGAAGACGGAACCTCCCCACGCTCAGAATTTCGGAACACGCCTGACTGTGTGGGGGAGGTTTGGGGCCGCCCTATACGCAGCTGCCTGGTTTCACAGGTGTTCCCAGGCAGGGGGAATTCCGCTAAATACCTCCCCTTTCCAGGGGGAGGCCCTACATGCTACCTGAATTTCCAGCACATCCCCCAAATTTTCACGGCAGCCCGCACTAGGACACTCTCGGGAAAGACACTCGAATGGCTCCTAGGAGATCCCCGGTGCTGCAGAAAAAAGACGGAACCTCCCCACGCTCATAATTCCGGAACACGGCTGACTGTGTGGGAGAGGTTTGGTGCCGCCCTCCACGCAGCTGTCTGGAGTCACAGGTGTTCCCTTGCAGGTTGAAGTCCGCTAATTACCTCATCTGTCCAGGGGGAGGCTCTAGATGCTACCTGCAATTCCAGCCCAACCCCCGCCTTTCCCCGGCAGCACGCAATATGATACACTCGGGGAAGGCACGCGGAGGGCTCCTAGGAGATCCCAGGCGCTGCAGACATAGGACGGAACCTCGCCACACTCAGAATTCCGGTACGCGGCCGAATGTGTGGGGGAGGTTGGGGCCGCCCCCCACGCAGCTGACTGCTGTCATAGGTGTTCCCTGGCAGGGGGAAGTCCGCTAATTACCTGATCTATCCAGGGGGAGGCACTAGAAGCTACCTGCATTTCCAGCCCAACCCCCGACTTTCCCCAGCAGCACGCACTAGGAGACACTCTGGGAAGACACGCGATGCGCTCCTAGGAGATCCCAGGCTCTGCAGACAGAGGACGGAACCTCGCCACACTCAGAAATCCGGACAGCGGCCGAGTGTTTGGGGGAGGTTTGGGGCAGCCCTCCACGCAGCTGCCTGGTGTCACTGGTGTTCCCTAGCAGGGGGAAGATCTCTAATTACCTCATCAGTCCAGAGGGAGGCATTAGATGCTACCTGCTTTTCCAGCCCAACCCCCGTCTTTCCCCGGCAGCCCGTATAAGAGTCACACGGGGAAGACACGCGGAGGGCTCCTAGGAGATACCAGGCCCTGCAGACGGAGGACGGAACCTCGCCACACTCAGAATTCCGGAACGCGGCCGAGTGGGTGGGGGAGTTTTGGGGCCGCCCTCCACGCAGTTGCCTGGTGTCACAGGTAGTTCCCTGTCAAGGGGAAGTCCGCTTATTACCTCATCTATCCAGGGGGATGCACTAGATGCTGCCGGCATTTCCAGCCCAACCCCCGCCTTTCCTCGGCAGCCCGCATAAAAGTCACACGGGGAAGACACGCGGAGGGCTCCTAGTAAATCCCAGGAGCTGCAGACAGAGGACGGAATCTCCCCACACTCAGAATTCCGGAACGAGGCTGAGTGGGTGGGGTAGGTTTGGTGCCGCCCTCCACGCAGCTGCCTGGTGTCACAGGTGTTCCCTTGCAGGTTGAAGTCCGCTAATTACCTCATCTGTCCAGGGGGAGGCTCTAGATGCTACCTGCAATTCCAGCCCAACCCCCGCCTTTCCCCGGCGGCACGCAATATGATATACTCGGGGAAGGCACGCGGAGGGCTCCTAGGAGATCCCAGGCGCTGCAGACATAGGACGGAACCTCGCCACACTCAGAATTCCGGAACGCGGTCGAGTGGTTTGGGGAGGTTTGGGGCCGCACTCCACGCTACTGCCTGGTGTCACTGGTGTTCCCTGGCAGGGGGAAGTCCGCTAATTACCTCATCTGTCCAGGGGGAGGCACTAGATGCTACCTGCATTTCCAGCCCAACCCCTGCCTTTCCCCGGCAACCCGCACTAGGAGACACTCGGGGAAGACACGCGGAGGGCTCCTAGGAGATCCCAGGCGCTGCAGACAGAGGACGGACCCTCGCCAAACTCCGAAATCCGGAACGCGGCCGAGTGGGTGCGGGAGGTTTGGGGCCGCCCTCCACGCAGCTGTCTGTTGTCACAGGTGTTCCCTGGCAGGGGGAAGTCCGTTATTTACCTCATCTGTCCAGGGGGAGGCACTAGATGCTGCCTGCATTTCCAGCGCAACCTCTGCCTTTCCCCGGCAACCCGCATAAGATTCACTCGGGGAAGACACGCGGAGGGCTCCTAGGAGATACCAGGCCCTGCAGACGGAGGACGGAACCTCGCCACACTCAGAATTCCGGAACGCGGCCGAGTGGGTGGGGGAGTTTTGGGGCCGCTCTCCACGCAGTTGCATGGTGTCACAGGTAGTTCCATGTCAGGGGGAAGTCCGCTTATTACCTCATCTATCCAGGGAGAAGCACTAGATGCTGCCGGCATTTCCAGCCCAACCCCCGCATTTCCCCGGCAGACCGCACTAGGAGACACTCTGGGAAGACACGCGGAGGGCTCCTAGGAGATCCCAGGCGCTGCAGACAGACGACGGAAACTCGCCACACTCAGAATTCCAGAACGCGACCGAGTGGGTTAGGGAGGTTTGGGGCCGCCCGCCACGCAGCTGCCTGTTGTCACAGGTGTTCCCTGGCAGGGGGAATTGCGCTAATTACGTGATCTGTCCAGGGGGAGGCACTAGATATTACCTGCATTTCTAGCCCAACCCCCGCATTTCCCCGGCAACACGCACTAGGAGACACTCGGGGAAGACACGCGGAGGGCTCCTAGGATATCCCAGGCGCTGCAGACTGAGGACGGAACCTCCCCACACTCAGAATTCCGGAACGACTCTGAGTGGGTGAGGGAGGTTTGGTGCCGCCCTCCACGCAGCTGCCTGGTGTCACAGGTTTTCCCTTGCAGGGTGAAGTCCGCTAATTACCTCATCTGTCCAGGGGGAGGCACTTAAATGCTACCTGCATTTCCAACCCAACCACCATCTTTCCCTGGCAGCCGACACTATGAGACACTCTAGGAAGACACGCGGACGGCTCCTAGGAGATCCCAGGCGCTGCAGACCGAGGACGGAACCTGGCCACACTCAAAATTCCGGAATGCGGCCGAATGGGTGGGGGAGGTTTGGGGCCGCACTCCACGCAGCTGCCTGGTGTCACAGGTGTTCCCTGGCAGGGGGAATTCCGCTAATTACCTCATCAGTCGAGGGGGAGTCACTAGATGCTACCTGCATTTCCAGCACAACCCCCGCCTTTCCCTGGCTGCCCGCATTATGAGACACTCTGGGAAGTCACACGTAGGTCTCCTAGGAGATCCCAGGCGCTGGAGACAGAAGACGGAACCTCGCCACACTCAGAATTCCGGAACGCGGCCGAGTGGGTGGGGGAAGTTTGGGGCCGCCCTCCACGCAGCTGCCTGGTGTCACTTGTGTTCCCTGGCAGGGGGAATTCCGCTAATTACCTCATCTGTCCAGGGGGAGGCTCTACATGCTACCTGCATTTCCAGCCCAACCCTCGCCTTTCACCTGCAGCCCGCACTGGGATACACTCGGGGAAGACACGCGGATAGCTTCTAGGAGATCTCAGGCCCTGCAGACATAGGACGGAACCTCGCCACACTCAGAATTCCGGAACGCGGCCGAGTGGTTCGGGGAGGTTTGGGGCCGCCCACCACGCAGCTGCCTGGTGTCACTGGTGTTCTCTGGCAGGGGGAAGTCCGCTAATTACCTCATCTGTCCAGGGGCAGGCACTAGATGCTACCTGCATTTCCAGCCCAACCCCTGCCTTTCCCCGGCAGCCCGCACTAGGAGACACTCGGGGAAGACACGCGGAGGGCTCCTAGGAGATCCCAGGCGCTGCAGACAGAGGACGGACCCTCGCCAAACTCCGAAATCCGGAACGCGGCCGAGTGGGTGCGGGAGGTTTGGGGCCGCCCTCCACGCAGCTGTCTGTTGTCACAGGTGTTCCCTGGCAGGGGGAAGTCCGTTATTTACCTCATCTGTCCAGGGGGAGGCACTAGATGCTGCCTGCATTTCCAGCGCAACCTCTGCCTTTCCCCGGCAACCCGCATAAGATTCACTCGGGGAAGACACGCGGAGGGCTCCTAGGAGATACCAGGCCCTGCAGACGGAGGACGGAACCTCGCCACACTCAGAATTCCGGAACGCGCCCGAGTGGGTGGGGGAGTTTTGGGGCCGCTCTCCACGCAGTTGCATGGTGTCACAGGTAGTTCCATGTCAGGGGGAAGTCCGCTTATTACCTCATCTATCCAGGGAGAAGCACTAGATGCTGCCGGCATTTCCAGCCCAACCCCCGCATTTCCCCGGCAGACCGCACTAGGAGACACTCTGGGAAGACACGCGGAGGGCTCCTAGGAGATCCCAGGCGCTGCAGACAGACGACGGAAACTCGCCACACTCAGAATTCCAGAACGCGACCGAGTGGGTTAGGGAGGTTTGGGGCCGCCCGCCACGCAGATGCCTGGTGTCACAGGTGTTCCCTGGCAGGGGGAATTGCGCTAATTACGTGATCTGTCCAGGGGGAGGCACTAGATATTACCTGCATTTCTAGCCCAACCCCCGCATTTCCCCGGCAACACGCACTAGGAGACACTCGGGGAAGACACGCGGAGGGCTCCTAGGATATCCCAGGCGCTGCAGACTGAGGACGGAACCTCCCCACACTCAGAATTCCGGAACGACTCTGAGTGGGTGAGGGAGGTTTGGTGCCGCCCTCCACGCAGCTGCCTGGTGTCACAGGTTTTCCCTTGCAGGGTGAAGTCCGCTAATTACCTCATCTGTCCAGGGGGAGGCACTTAAATGCTACCTGCATTTCCAACCCAACCACCATCTTTCCCTGCCAGCCGACACTATGAGACACTCTAGGAAGACACGCGGACGGCTCCTAGGAGATCCCAGGCGCTGCAGACCGAGGACGGAACCTGGCCACACTCAAAATTCCGGAATGCGGCCGAATGGGTGGGGGAGGTTTGGGGCCGCACTCCACGCAGCTGCCTGGTGTCACAGGTGTTCCCTGGCAGGGGGAATTCCGCTAATTACCTCATCAGTCGAGGGGGAGTCACTAGATGCTACCTGCATTTCCAGCACAACCCCCGCCTTTCCCTGGCTGCCCGCATTATGAGACACTCTGGGAAGTCACACGTAGGTCTCCTAGGAGATCCCAGGCGCTGGAGACAGAAGACGGAACCTTGCCACACTCAGAATTCCGGAACGCGGCCGAGTGGGTGGGGGAAGTTTGGGGCCGCCCTCCACGCAGCTGCCTGGTGTCACTTGTGTTCCCTGGCAGGGGCAATTCCGCTAATTACCTCATCTGTCCAGGGGGAGGCTCTACATGCTACCTGCATTTCCAGCCCAACCATCGCCTTTCACCTGCAGCCCGCACTGGGATACACTCGGGGAAGACACGCGGATAGCTCCTAGGAGATCTCAGGCCCTGCAGACATAGGACGGAACCTCGCCACACTCAGAATTCCGGAACGCGGCCGAGTGGTTCGTGGAGGTTTGGGGCCGCCCACCACGCAGCTGCCTGTTGTCACTGGTGTTCTCTGGCAGGGGGAAGTCCGCTAATAACCTCATCTGTCCATGAGGAGGCACTAGATGCTACCTGCATTTCCAGCTCCACCCCTGCCTTTCCCCGGCAGCCCGCACTAGGAGACACTCGAGGAAGACACGCGGAGGTCTCCTAGGAGATCCCAGGCGCTGCAGACAGAGGATGGAACCTCGCCACACTCCGAAATCCGGAACGTGGCCGAGTGGGTGGGGGAGGTTTGGGGCCGCCCTCCACGCAGCTGCCTGGTGTCACAGGTGTTCCCTCTCAGGGGGAAGTCCGCTAAATACCTCATCTGTCCAGGTGGAGTCATTAGATGCTACCTGCATTTCCAGCCCAACCCCCGCCTTTCCCCGGCAGTCCGCATAAGAGTCACACGGGGAAGACACGCGGAGGGCTCCTAGGAGATCCCAGGAGCTGCAGACAAAGCACGGAACCTCGCCACACTCAGAATTCCGTAACGCGGCCGAATGGGTGGGGGAGGTTTGGGGCCACCCATCACGCAGCTGCCTGGTGTCACAGGTGTTCCCTTGCAGGGGGAATTCCGCTAATTACGTCATCAGTCCAGGGGGAGGCACTAGATGCTACCTGCATTTCCAGCCCAACCCCTGCCTTTCCCCTGCAGCCCGCACTAGGAGACCCTCGGGGAAGACACGCGAAGGGCTCCAAGGAGATCCCAGGCGCTGCAGAAAGAAGACGAAACCTTCCCACGCTCAGAAATCCGGAACACAGCTGACAGTGTGGGGGAGGTTTGGGGCCGCCCTCCACGCAGCTGCCTGGTTTCACAGGTGTTCCCTGGCAGGGGGAAGTCCGCTAAATACCTCCCCTGTCGAGGGGGAGGCACTACATGCTACCTGCATTTCCAGCCCATCCCCCGCCTTTCCCCGGCAGCCCGCACTAAGAGACTATCGGGGAAGACACGCGAAGGGCTCCTAGGAGATACCAGGCGCTGCAGAAAGAAGACAGAACCTCCCCACGCTCAGAATTCCGAAACACGGATGTCTGTGTGGTTGAGGTTTGCGGCCGCCCTCCTCACAGCTGCCTGTGGACACAGGAGTTCCCTGGCAGGGGGAAGCCCGCTAAATACCTCCCCTGTCCAGGGGGAGGCACTACATGCTACCTGCATTTCCAGCCCATCCTCCGCCTTTCCCCGGCAGCCCGAACTAGGATATCCTCGGGGAAGGCGCGCGAAGGGATCCTAGGAGATCACAGTCGCTGCAGACAGAAGACGGAACCTCCCCACGCTCAGAATTCTGGAACAATTCTGAGTGTGTGTGGTAGGTTTGGGGCCGTCCTCCACGCAGCTGCCTGGAATCACTGGTGTTCCCTGTCAGGGGGAAGTCCGCTAAATACCTCCCCTGTCCAGGGGGAGGCCGTACATGCTACCAGCATTTCCAGACCTTCCCCCGCATTTCACCAGCAGCCCGCACTAGATGACACTGGCTGAAGACACGCGAAATGCTCCTAGGAGATCAAAGGCGCTGCAGACAGAAGACGGAACCTCCCCAAACACAGAATCCGGAAAACGACTGACTGTGTTGGGGAGGTTTGAGGCTGCCCTCCACGCAGCTGCCTGGTTTCACAGATGATCCCGGTCAGGGTGAATTCCGCTAAATACCTCCCCTGTCCTGGGGGAGGCACTACATGCTACCTGCATTTCCAGCACATCCCCCACCTTTTCACGGCAGCCCGCACTAGGGGACACTCGCTGAAGACACGCGAAGGGCTCATAGGATATGCCAGGGGCTGCAGACAGATGACGGAACCTTCCCACACTCAGAATTCCGGAACATGGCTGACTGTGTGGGGGAGGTTTGGGGCCGCCCTCCACGAAGCTTCCTGGGGTCACTGGAGTTCCCTGTCAGGGGGAAGTCCGCTAAAAACCTCCCCTTTCCAGGGGGACTCACTACATGCTACCTGCATTTCCAGCACATCCCCCGACTTTCCCCGGCACCCGCACTAGGAGACTATCGGGGAAGACACGCGAATGGTTACATGGAGATCCCAGGCTCTGCAGACAGAAGACGGAACCTCCCCACACTCAGAATTCCGGAACACGGCTGACTGTGTGGGGGAGGTTTGGGGCCGCCCTCCACGCAGCTGCCTTGGGTCACTCGTGTTCCCTGGCAGGGGGAAGTCCGCTAAATACCTCCCATGTCCAGGGGGAGGCAATTCATGCTACCTGCATTTCCAGCCTATCACCCGCCTGTCCCCGGCAGCCCGCAATAGGGGAATATCGGGGAAGACACGCGAAATACTCCTAGGAGATCCCAGGCGCTGCAGACAGAAGACGGAACCTACCCACACTCAGAATTCCGGAAAACGGCTGACTGTGTTGGGGAGGTTTGAGGCTGCCCTCCACGCAGCTGTGTGTGGTCACAGGTGTTCCCTGGCTGGGTGAATTCCGCTGAATACCTCCCCTGTCCTGGGGGAGGCACTACATGCTACCTGCATTTCCAGCCCATCCCCCGCCTTTCCCCGGCAGCCCGCAATATGAGCCTCTCGGGGAAGACACGGGAAAGGCTCCTAGGAGATCCCAGGCGCAGCAGACACAATACGGAACCTCCCCATGCTAAGAATTCCGGAACACGGCTGAGTGTCTGGGGGAGGTTTGGGGCCGCCCACCACGCAGCTGCCTGTCGTCACAGGTGTTCCCTGGCAGGGGGAAGTCCGCTAAATTCCTCCCTTGAAAAGGGGGAGGCACTACATGCTACCTGCATTTCCAGCACATCCCCCGCGTTTCCCTGGCGCCCGCACTAGGAGACACTCGGGGAAGACACGTGAAGGGCTCCTAGGAGATCCCATTCGCAGCAGATAGAATAAGGAACCTCCCAACACTCAGAATACCGGAACACGTCTGACTGTGTGGGGGAGTTTTGGGGCCGACCTCCACGCAGCTACCTGGTTTCACAGGTTTTCCCTGGCAGGGGGAAGTCCGCTAAATACCTCCCTTGAAAAGGGAGAGGCACTACATGCTACCTGCATTTCCAGCACATCCCCCACCTTTCCCTGGCGCCCGCACAAGGAGGCACTCGGGGAAGACACGTGAAGGGCTCCTAGGAGATCCCATTCGCAGCAGATAGAATACGGAACCTCCCAACACTCAGAATACCGGAACAAGTCTGACTGTGTGGGGGAGTTTTGAGGCCGACCTCCACGCAGCTACCTGGTTTCACAGGTTTTCCCTGGCAGGGGGAAGTCCGCTAAATACCTCCCTTGTCCAGGGGGAGGCACTACATGCTACCTGCATTTCCAGCACATCCCCCGCGTTTCCCCGGCTGCCTGCATTAGGAGACTATCGGGGAAGACACGCGAAATGCTCCTAGGAGATCCCAGGCGCTGCACACAGAAGATGGAACCTCCCCACACACAGAATTCTGGAAAACGGCTGACTGAGTTGGGGAGGTTTGAGGCTGCCCTCCACGCAGCTGTGTGTGGTCACAGGTGTTCCCTGGCTGGGTGAATTCCGCTGAATACCTCCCCTGTCCTGGGGGAGGCACTACATGCTACCTGCATTTCCAACCCATCCCCCGCCTTTCCCCGGCAGCCCGCAATATGAGCCTCTCCGGGAAGACACGGGAAAGGCTCCTAGGAGATCCCAGGCGCAGCAGACACAATACGGAACCTCCCCATGCTAAGAATTCCGGAACACGGCTGAGTGTCTGGGGGAGGTTTGGGGCCGCCCACCACGCAGCTGCCTGTCGTCACAGGTGTTCCCTGGCAGGGGGAAGTCCGCTAAATTCCTCCCTTGAAAAGGGGGAGGCACTACATGCTACCTGCATTTCCAGCACATCCCCCGCGTTTCCCTGGCGCCCGCACTAGGAGACACTCGGGGAAGACACGTGAAGGGCTCCTAGGAGATCCCATTCGCAGCAGATAGAATACGGAACCTCCCAACACTCAGAATACCGGAACAAGTCTGACAGTGTGGGGGAGTTTTGGGGCCGACCTCCACGCAGCTACCTGGTTTCACAGGTTTTCCCTGGCAGGGGGAAGTCCGCTAAATTCCTCCCTTGTCCAGGGAGAGGCACTACATGGAACCTGCATTTCCAGCCCATTCCCCGCCTTTCCCTTGCGCCCGCACTAGGAGACACTCGGGGAAGACACGTGAAGGGCTCCTAGGAGATCCCATTCGCAGCAGATAGAATACGGAACCTCCCAACACTCAGAATACCGGAACAAGTCTGACTGTGTGGGGGAGTTTTGAGGCCGACCTCCACGCAGCTACCTGGTTTCACAGGTTTTCCCTGGCAGGGGGAAGTCCGCTAAATACCTCCCTTGTCCAGGGGGAGGCACTACATGCTACCTGCATTTCCAGCACATCCCCCGCGTTTCCCCGGCTGCCTGCATTAGGAGACTATCGGGGAAGACACGCGAAATGCTCCTAGGAGATCCCAGGCGCTGCACACAGAAGACGGAACCTCCCCACACACAGAATTCCGGAAAACGGCTGACTGTGTTGGGGAGGTTTGAGGCTGCCCTCCACGCAGCTGTGTGTGGACACAGGTGTTCACTGGCAGGGTGAATTCCGCTGAATAGCTCCCCTGTCCTGGGGGAGGCACTACATGCTACCTGCATTTCCAGACCTTCCCCCGACTTTCCCCGGCAGCCCGCACTAGGAGACTCTCGGGGAAGACACGCGAATGGCTCATAGGATATCCCAGGCGCTGCAGACAGATGACGGAACCTTCCCCCACTCAGAATTACGGAACATGGCTAACTCTGTGAGGGAGGATTGGGGCCGCCCTCCACGCAGCTGCCTGGGGTCACAGGTGTTCCCTGGCAGGGGAATTCCGCTAAATACCTCCCCTGTCCAGGGGGAGGCACTACATGCTACCTGCATTTCCAGCCCATCCTCCGCCTTTCCCCGGCAGCCCGAACTAGGATATCCTCGGGGAAGGCTCGCGAAGGGATCCTAGGAGATCACAGTCGCTGCAGACAGAAGACGGAACCTCCCCACGCTCAGAATTCCGGAACAATTCTGAGTGTGTGTGGTAGGTTTGGGGCCGTCCTCCACGCAGCTGCCTGGAATCACTGGTGTTCCCTGTCAGGGGGAAGTCCGCTAAATACCTCCCTTGTCCAGGGGGAGGCACTACATGCTACCTGCATTTCCAGCACATCCCCCACCTTTTCACGGCAGCCCGCACTAGGGGACACTCGCTGAAGACACGCGAAGGGCTCATAGGATATGCCAGGGGCTGCAGACAGATGACGGAACCTTCCCACACTCAGAATTCCAGAACATGGCTGACTGTGTGGGGGAGGTTTGGGGCCGCCCTCCACGAAGCTTCCTGGGGTCACTGGAGTTCCCTGTCAGGGGGAAGTCCGCTAAATACCTCCCCTTTCCAGGGGGACTCACTACATGCTACCTGCATTTCCAGCACATCCCCCGACTTTCCCCGGCACCCGCACTAGGAGACTATCGGGGAAGACACGCGAATGGTTACATGGAGATCCCAGGCTCTGCAGACAGAAGACGGAACCTCCCCACACTCAGAATTCCGGAACACGGCTGACTGTGTGGGGGAAGTTTGGGGCCGCCTCCACGCAGCTGCCTTGGGTCACTGGTGTTCCCTGGCAGGGGGAAGTCCGCTAAATACCTCCCCTGTCCAGGGGGAGGCAATTCATGCTACCTGCATTTCCAGCTTATCACCCGCCTGTCCCCGGCAGCCCGCAATAGGGGAATATCGGGGAAGACACGCGAAATAGTCCTAGGAGATCCCAGGCGCTGCAGACAGAAGACGGAACCTACCCACACTCAGAATTCCGGAAAACGGCTGACTGTGTTGGGGAGGTTTGAGGCTGCCCTCCACGCAGCTGTGTGTGGTCACAGGTGTTCCCTGGCTGGGTGAATTCCATTGAATACCTCCCCTGTCCTGGGGGAGGCACTACATGCTACCTGCATTTCCAGCCCATCCCCCGTCTTTCCCCGGCAGCCCGCAATATGAGCCTCTCGGGGAAGACACGGGAAAGGCTCCTAGGAGATCCCAGGCGCAGCAGACACAATACGGAACCTCCCCATGCTAAGAATTCCGGAACACGGCTGAGTGTCTGGGGGAGGTTTGGGGCCGCCCACCACGCAGCTGCCTGTCGTCACAGGTGTTCCCTGGCAGGGGGAAGTCCGCTAAATTCCTCCCTTGAAAAGGGGGAGGCACTACATGCTACCTGCATTTCCAGCACATCCCCCGCGTTTCCCTGGCGCCCGCACTAGGAGACACTCGGGGAAGACACGTGAAGGGCTCCTAGGAGATCCCATTCGCAGCAGATAGAATACGGAACCTCCCAACACTCAGAATACCGGAA
Source organism: Camelus ferus (assembly GCF_009834535.1). NCBI lineage: Eukaryota > Metazoa > Chordata > Mammalia > Artiodactyla > Camelidae > Camelus > Camelus ferus. The sequence continues at coordinate 76,083 of NW_022587733.1, forward strand.
CACGTCTGACTGTGTGGGGGAGTTTTGGGGCCGACCTCCACGCAGCTACCTGGTTTCACAGGTTTTCCCTGGCAGGGGGAAGTCCGCTAAATACCTCCCTTGAAAAGGGAGAGGCACTACATGCTACCTGCATTTCCAGCACATCCCCCGCCTTTCCCTGGCGCCCGCACAAGGAGGCACTCGGGGAAGACACGTGAAGGGCTCCTAGGAGATCCCATTCGCAGCAGATAGAATACGGAACCTCCCAACACTCAGAATACCGGAACAAGTCTGACTGTGTGGGGGAATTTTGAGGCCGACCTCCACGCAGCTACCTGGTTTCACAGGTTTTCCCTGGCAGGGGGAAGTCCGCTAAATACCTCCCTTGTCCAGGGGGAGGCACTACATGCTACCTGCATTTCCAGCACATCCCCCGCGTTTCCCCGGCTGCCTGCATTAGGAGACTATCTGGGAAGACACGCGAAATGCTCCTAGGAGATCCCAGGCGCTGCACACAGAAGATGGAACCTCCCCACACACAGAATTCTGGAAAACGGCTGACTGAGTTGGGGAGGTTTGAGGCTGCCCTCCACGCAGCTGTGTGTGGTCACAGGTGTTCCCTGGCTGGGTGAATTCCGCTGAATACCTCCCCTGTCCTGGGGGAGGCACTACATGCTACCTGCATTTCCAACCCATCCCCCGCCTTTCCCCGGCAGCCCGCAATATGAGCCTCTCCGGGAAGACACGGGAAAGGCTCCTAGGAGATCCCAGGCGCAGCAGACACAATACGGAACCTCCCCATGCTAAGAATTCCGGAACACGGCTGAGTGTCTGGGGGAGGTTTGGGGCCGCCCACCACGCAGCTGCCTGTCGTCACAGGTGTTCCCTGGCAGGGGGAAGTCCGCTAAATTCCTCCCTTGAAAAGGGGGAGGCACTACATGCTACCTGCATTTCCAGCACATCCCCCGCGTTTCCCTGGCGCCCGCACTAGGAGACACTCGGGGAAGACACGTGAAGGGCTCCTAGGAGATCCCATTCGCAGCAGATAGAATACGGAACCTCCCAACACTCAGAATACCGGAACAAGTCTGACAGTGTGGGGGAGTTTTGGGGCCGACCTCCACGCAGCTACCTGGTTTCACAGGTTTTCCCTGGCAGGGGGAAGTCCGCTAAATTCCTCCCTTGTCCAGGGAGAGGCACTACATGGAACCTGCATTTCCAGCACATTCCCCGGCTTTCCCTGGCGCCCGCACTAGGAGACACTCGGGGAAGACACGAGGAGGGCTCCTAGGAGATCCCAGGAGCTGCAGACAGAGTACGGAACCTCGCCACACTCAGAATTCCGGTACGCGGCCGAATGTGTGGGGGAGGTTGGGGCCACCCCCCACGCAGCTGACTGGTGTCATAGGTGTTCCCTGGCAGGGGGAAGTCCGCTAATTACCTGATCTATCCAGGGGGAGGCACTAGAAGCTACCTGCATTTCCAGCCCAACCCCCGACTTTCCCCAGCAGCACGCACTAGGAGACACTCTGGGAAGACACGCGATGCGCTCCTAGGAGATCCCAGGCTCTGCAGACAGAGGACGGAACCTCGCCACACTCAGAAATCCGGACAGCGGCCGAGTGTTTGGGGGAGGTTTGGGGCAGCCCTCCACGCAGCTGCCTGGTGTCACTGGTGTTCCCTAGCAGGGGGAAGATCTCTAATTACCTCATCAGTCCAGAGGGAGGCATTAGATGCTACCTGCTTTTCCAGCCCAACCCCCGTCTTTCCCCGGCAGCCCGTATAAGAGTCACACGGGGAAGAAACACGGAGGGCTCCTAGGAGATCCCAGGATCTGCAGACAGAGGACGGAACCTCGCCACACTCAGACTTCCAGAATGCGGCCGAATGTGTGGGGGAAGTTTGGGGCTGCCCTCCACGCAGCTGTCTGTTGTCACAGGTGTTCCCTGGCAGGGGGAAGTCCGTTATTTACCTCATCTGTCCAGGGGGAGGCACTAGATGCTGCCTGCATTTCCAGCGCAACCTCTGCCTTTCCCCGGCAACCCGCATAAGATTCACTCGGGGAAGACACGCGGAGGGGTCCTAGGAGATACCAGGCCCTGCAGACGGAGGACGGAACCTCGCCACACTCAGAATTCCGGAACGAGGCCGAGTGGGTGGGGGAGTTTTGGGGCCGCCCTCCACGCAGTTGCCTGGTGTCACAGGTAGTTCCCTGTCAGGGGGAAGTCCGCTTATTACCTCATCTATCCAGGGGGATGCACTAGATGCTGCCGGCATTTCCAGCCCAACCCCCGCCTTTCCCCGGCAGCCCGCATAAGAGTCACACGGGGAAGACACGCGGTGGGCTCCTAGAAAATCCCAGGAGCTGCAGACAGAGGACGGAACCTCTCCACACTCAGAATTCAGGAATGCGGCTGAATGGGTGTGGGAAGATTTGGGCCGTCCTCCACGCAGCTGCCTGTTGTCACAGGTGTTCCCTGGCAGGGGGAAGTCCGTTATTTACCTCATCTGTCCAGGGGGAGGCACTAGATGCTGCCTGCATTTCCAGCGCAACCTCTGCCTTTCCCCGGCAACCCGCATAAGAGTCACTCGGGGAAGACACGGGGAGGGCTCCTAGGAGATCCCAGGCCCTGCAGACGGAGGACGGAACCTCCCCACACTCAGAATTCCGGAACGCGGCTGTGTGGGTGGGGGAGGTTTGGGGCCGCCATCCACGCAGATGCCTGGTGTCACAGGTGTTCCCTGGCAGTGGGAATTGCGCTAATTACGTGATCTGTCCAGGGGGAGGCAATAGATATTACCTGCATTTCTAGCCCAACCCCTGCATTTCCCCGGCAGCCCGCACTAGGAGACTATCGGGGAAGACACGCGAATGGCTCCTTGGAGATACCAGGCGCTGCAGAAAGAAGACAGAACCTCCCCACGCTCAGAATTCCGAAACACGGCTGACTGTGTGGTTGAGGTTTGGGGCCGCCCTCCTCACAGCTGCCTGTGGACACAGGAGTTCCCTGGCAGGGGGAAGCCCGCTAAATACCTCCCCTGTCCAGGGGGAGGCACTACATGCTACCTGCATTTCCAGCCCATCCTCCGCCTTTCCCCGGCAGCCCGAACTAGGATATCCTCGGGGAAGGCGCGCGAAGGGATCCTAGGAGATCACAGTCGCTGCAGACAGAAGACGGAACCTCCCCACGCTCAGAATTCCGGAACAATTCTGAGTGTGTGTGGTAGGTTTGGGGCCGTCCTCCACGCAGCTGCCTGGAATCACTGGTGTTCCCTGTCAGGGGGAAGTCCGCTAAATACCTCCCCTGTCCAGGGGGAGGCCGTACATGCTACCAGCATTTCTAGACCTTCCCCCGCATTTCACCAGCAGCCCGCACTAGATGACACTGGCTGAAGACACGCGAAATGCTCCTAGGAGATCAAAGGCGCTGCAGACAGAAGACGGAACCTCCCCACACACAGAATCCGGAAAACGACTGACTGTGTTGGGGAGGTTTGAGGCTGCCCTCCACGCAGCTGCCTGGTTTCACAGATGATCCCGGTCAGGGTGAATTCCGCTAAATACCTCCCCTGTCCTGGGGGAGGCACTACATGCTACCTGCATTTCCAGCACATCCCCCACCTTTTCACGGCAGCCCGCACTAGGGGACACTCGCTGAAGACACGCGAAGGGCTCATAGGATATGCCAGGCGCTGCAGACAGATGACGGAACCTTCCCACACTCAGAATTCCGGAACATGGCTGACTGTGTGGGGGAGGTTTGGGGCCGCCCTCCACGCAGCTGCCTTGTGTCACTGGTGTTCCCTGGCAGGGGGAATTCCGCTAAATACCTCCCCTGTCCAGGGGGAGGCAATTCATGCTACCTGCATTTCCAGCCTATCACCCGCCTGTCCCCGGCAGCCCGCAATAGGGGACTATCGGGGAAGACACGCGGAGGGCTCCTAGGAGATCCCAGGCTCTGCAGACAGAGGACGGAACCTCGCCACTATCTGAATTCCGGTACGCGGCCGAGTGGTTTGGGGAGGATTGGGGCCGCACTCCACGCAACTGCCTGGTGTCACTGGTGTTCCCTGGCAGGGGGAAGTCCGCTAATTACCTCATCTGTCCAGGGGCAGGCACTAGATGCTACCTGCATTTCCAGCCCAACCCCTGCCTTTCCCCGGCAGCCCGCACTAGGAGACACTCGGGAAGACACGCGGAGGGCTCCTAGGAGATCCCAGGCGCTGCAGACAGAGGACGGACCCTCGCCAAACTCCGAAATTCAGGAACGCGGCCGAAGTGGGTGGGGGAGGTTTGGGCCGTCCCTCCACGCAGCTGTCTGTTGTCACAGGTGTTCCCTGGCAGGGGGAAGTCCGTTATTTACCTCATCTGTCCAGGGGGAGGCACTAGATGCTGCCTCCTGCATTTCCAGCGCAACCTCTGCCTTTCCCAGGCAACCCGCATAAGATTCACTCGGGGAAGAGACACCGCGGAGGGCCTCCTAGGAGATACCAGTGCCCTGCAGACGGAGGACGGAAACCTCGCCACAACTCAGAATTCCGGACCGCGCCCGAGTTGGGGTGGGGGAGTTTTGGGGCCGCTCTCCCACGCAGTTTGCATGGTGTCACATGTAGTTCCATGTCAGGGGGAAGTCCGCTTATTACCTCATCTATCCAGGGGGAAGCACTAGATGCTGCCGGCATTTCCCAGCCCAACCCCCGCATTTCCTTCCCCCGGCAGACCGACTAGAGGACACTCTGGGAAGACACGCGGAGGGGCTCCTAGGAAGATCCCCAGTGCGCTGCAGACAGACGACGGAAACTCGCCACACTCATTCCAGAACGCGACCGAGTGGGTTAGGGAGGTTTGGGGCCGCCCGCCACGCAGCTGCCTGTTGTCACAGTGTTCCCTGGCAGGGGGAATTGCGCTAATTACGTGATCTGTCCAGGGGGAGGCACTAGATATTACCTGCATTCTAGCCCAACCCCCGCATTTCCCCGGCAACACGCACTAGGAGACACTCGGGG
>NW_022587734.1:0-80565 GCF_009834535.1 Camelus ferus
GAGCATGTGGAGAGAATTTCGTTCATCTAGCAAAAATGGAACTGTTTGCAGGAGAAATTTTACTCTGGTTTTTCAGTGTGTTTCCAAGAGCCGGTTTGAATTTCCTCCAGTTTTCACTGTAAAACCGGGTTGGATTTAGTTCCACCCCATATATATGTATGGGGTGCATTTTGCAATTGAAAAGATACTGTGATCCCAACAAGCTAGTTGAAAGTCGGCTTGCACACACACATATCTCTCAGAACTAATCATGAGGAGAGAGGTTCGTTCATCTAGCAGAAAGGCAACGGGTTGCAGGGAAATTTTTATTCTGTTTTCAAAGTGTGTTTCCTAGTGCCGGTTTGAAGTTCCTGCCGATTTCACTGTAAAAACGAATTGGAGCGAGAACCCTCTCCATATATAAGTATCGAGTTCAGTTTGCAATTGAAAAGAAACTTTGTGTTCCAAACAAGCGAGTTGAAGGACGGCTTGCACACACAACTTATCTCTCAGAACTGAGCATGTGAAGAGACATTCGTTCATCTAGCACAAATGGAATGGTTTCAGGTGAAATTTTACTCTGGTTTCTCAGTGTGTTTCTAGTGCCGGTTTGAAGTTAATGCAGTTTCCACTGTAAAACCGAATTGGAGCGAGTACCTCCCCTTATATTTGTAAAGAGTGGCAGTTTTCAACTGAAAAGAATCTTTGTGTTTCCAACATAATTGGTGAAGGACGGCTTTCACACACACTTATCTCTCAGAACTGAGCATGTGAAGAGACATTCGTTCATCTAACACAAATGGAACGGGTTGCAGGAGAAAATTTACTCTGGTTTCTCCGTGTGTTTCCTAGTGCCGGTTTGATGTTCCTGCAGTTTTCACTGCAAAACCGAGTAGGATCGAGTACCTCCACATATATATGTATGGAGAGGAATTTACATGTGAAAAGAAACTTTGTGTTCCCAACAAGGTAGGTGAAGGACGGCATTCACACACACTTATCTCTAGAACTGAGCATGTGGAGAGACGTTCGTTCATCTATCACAAAGGAAACGGTTGGCAGGTGTAACTTTTACTATGGATTCTCAGTGTGTTTCCTAGTGCCGGTTAGAAGTTCCTGCACTTTTCACTGTAAAACCGAGTGGGAGCGAAAACCTCCTCATATATATTCACGGAGTGTAGTATGCAACTGAAAAGAAACTCTGTGTTCCCAACAAGCTAGGTGAAGGACAGCTTGCACACACACTTATTTCTCAGAACTGAGCATGTGGAGAGACTATCGTTCATCTAGCACAAGGGGAACTGGTAACAGGGGAAACTATTACTCTGGTTTCTCAGTGTGTTTCCTAGTGCGGGTTTGAAGTTCCTTCAGATTTCACTGTAATACCGAGTTTGATCGAGTACCTCCCCATATATTTGTATGGAGTGCAGTTTGCAACTGAAAAGAAACTTTGTGTTCAAAACAAGCTAAGTGAAGGATGGCTTGCACACACACTTATCTCTCAGAACTGAGTATGTGGAGAGACGTTGGTTCATCTAGCACAAAGGGAACGGGTTGCAGTGGAAATTTTTATTCTGGTTTCTCAGTGTGTTTCCTAGTGCCGTTATGAAGTTCCTGCAGTTTTCACTGTAAAATCGAGTTAGAGCGTTTACCTCCCCATATATATGTATGGAGTGCAGTTTTCAACTGAAAAAAACTTTTGTTTCCAACAATTTGGTGAAGGACTGCTTTCACACCCTTACCTCTCAGAAATGAGCATGTAGAGGTACGGTCGTTTATCTAGCAAAAAGGGTACGGTTTGCAGGAGTAACTTTTGCTGTGTTTTCTCACTGTGTTTCCAACTTCCGGTTTGAAGTTCCTGCAGTTTGCATTTTAAAACCGAGTTGGAGTGAGTACCTCCCCATATATATGTATGAAGTGCAGTTTTCAACTGAAAAGAAACTTTGTGTTCCCAACAACCTAGGTGAAGTACGGCGTTCACGCACATATAACTCTGAGAACTGAGCATGTAGATAGACGGTCGTTCATCTAGCAAAAATGGTACGGTTTGCAGGAGAAACTTTTGCTTTGTTTTCTCACTGTGTTTCCAAGTGCCGGTTTGAAGTTCCTGCAGTTTGTATTTTATAACCGAGTTGGTGCGAGTACCTCCCCATATATATGTATGGAGTGCCGTTTTCAACTGAAAAAAACTTTCGTTTCCTACAAGTTGGTGACGGAATTCTTTCACAAACAATTATCTCTCAGAACTGAGCATGTGGAGAGACGTTTGTTCATCTAGCACCAGGGAACGTGTTGCAGGTGAAACTTTTACTCTGGTTTCTCAGTGTTTTTCCTAGTGCCGGTTTGAAGTTCCTGCAGTTTTCACTTTAAAACCAACATGGATCGAGTACCTCCCCATATATATGTATGGAGTGTAGTTTGCAACTGAAAAGAAACTTGGTGTTCCCAACAAGCTAGATGAATGACGGCTTGCACACACACTTATCTCTCAGAACTCAGCATGAGGAGAGACATTCATTCAACTACACAAAGGGAAAGGGTTGCAGGTGAAACATTTAATCTTCTTTCTCAGTGTGTTTCCAAGGGCCTGTTTGAAGTTCCTGCACTTTTCACTGAAAAAACCGAGTTGGTGCGTGTACCTCCACATATATATGCATGGAGTGCAGTATGCAACTGAAAAGAAACTTTGTGTTCACTACAAGCTAGGTGAAGAACGGTGTCACACACAACTCTCAGAAATGAGCATGTGGAGAGACTTCGTTCATCTAGCACTAGGGGAAAGGATTACAGGGGAAACTATTACTCTGGTTTCTCAGTGTGTTTCCTAGTACCGGTTTGAAATTCCTGCAGTTTTCTCTGTAAAACCGAGTTGGAGCGAGTACATCCCCTTATATATGTATGGAGTGGAATTTGCAACTGAAAGAAACTTTGTGTTCCTAACAAGCAAGGTGAAGGACGGCATTCACACACACTTATCTCTCAGAACTGAGCATGTGGAGAGACTTCCGTTTATCTAGCACAAAGGGAACGGTTTGCAGAAGAAAGTTTTACTCTGGTTTCTCAGTGTGTTTTCTAGTGCCGATTTTAAATTCCTGCATTTTTCATAGTAAAACAGTGTTGGAACGAGTACCTCCCCATATAAATGTATGGAGTGCAGTGTGCAACTGAATACAAACTTGTCTTCCAAACAAGCTAGGTGAAAGACAGATTGCACACACACATAACTCTCAGTACTGTGCATGTGGAGAGACGTTTGTTCATCTAGCACAAAAGAACGAGTGGCAGGAGAAATTTTACTCTGGTTTCTCAGTATGTTTCCTATTGCCGGTTTGAAGTTCTTGCAGTTTTCACTGTAACACCGAGTTGGACCGAGTACCACCCCATATATATATATGGAGTGCAGGTTTCAACTGAAAAGAAACTTTCGTTTCCTACAAGTTGGTGAAGGACGGCTTTCACACACACTTATCTCTCAGAACTTAGCATGTGGAGAGACGATCGTTCATCTAGCACCAGGGAACCGGTTGCAGGAGAAACTTTTACTCTGGTTTCTCAGTGTTTTTCCTAGTGCCGGTATGAAATTCCTGCATTTTTCATAGTAAAACCGTGTTGGAACGAGTACCTCCCCATATAAATGTAAGGAGTGCCGTTTGCAACTGAATACAAACTTGTGTTCCAAACAAGCTAGGTTAAGGACAGATTGCACACACACATAACTCTCAGAACTATGCCTGTGAAGAGACGTTTGTTCATCTAGCACAAAAGAACGGGTAGCAGGAGAAATTTTACTCTGGTTTCTCAGTATGTTTCCTAGTCCCGTTTTGAAGTTCCTGCAGTTTTCACTTTAAAATCGAGATGGATCGAGTACCTCCCCGTATATATATATGGAATGCATTTTGCAACTGAAAAGAAACATTGTGTTCCCAACAAGCTAGCTGAACTATGGCTTTCATACACACATATGTTAGAACTTAACATTTGGAGAGACGTTCGTCATCTAGCACAAATGGAACGTTTTGCAGGAGAAACTTTTATTCTGGATTCTCAGTGTGTTTCCTAGTTCCTGTTTGAGTTTCCTCGAATTTTCACTGTAAAACCGAGTTGGAGTCAATTCCTCCCCATATATATGTATAGGGTGCATTTTGCAAATGAAAAGAAACTGTTTTCCCAACAAGCTAGGTGAAGAAATGCTTTCACACACACTTAACACTCAGAACTGAGCATGTGGAGAGACTTTCGTTCATCTAGCACAAGGGGAACGGATTACAGGGGAAACTTTTACTCTGGTTTCTCAGTGTGTTTCCTAGTGCCGGTATGAAATTCCTGCAGTTTTCACTGTAAAACCGAGTTGGAGCGAGTACCTCCCCATATATATGTATGGAGTGCAGTTTGATATTCAAAAGAATGTTTGTGTTCCCAGGAAGCTAGGTGAAGTACGACTTTAACACACTATTAAATCTTAGAACTTAGCATGTGGAGAGACGTTCATTCATCTAGCATAAAGGGAAAGATTTGCAGGAGAAACTTTTACTCTGGTTTCTCAGTGTGTTTCCTACTGCCGGTTTGAGTTTCCGCCAGTTTTCACTGTAAAACCGAGTTGGAGTGAGTTCCTCTCCATATATATGTATGGGGTGCATTTTTCAATTGAAAAGGAACAGTGTTCCCAACAAGCTAGGTGAAGAACGGCTTGCACTCCCCCTTATCTCTCAGAACTAAGCATGTGGAGAGAAGTTCTTTCAACTAGCACAAATGGCACGTGTTGCAGGAGAAATTTTGCTCTCGTTTCTCAGTGCGTTTCCTAGTGCCGTCTTGAAGTTCCTGCAGTTTTCACTGCAAAACCGAGTTGGATCGAGTACCAACCCATATATATGAATGGGGTGCTCTTTGCAACTGAACAGAAACTGTGTTAACAACAAGCTAGGTGAAGGATGGCTTGCACACACAACTATCTCTCAGAACTGAGCATGTGGAGAGACGTTCGTTCATCTGGCACAAGTGGAATGGTTAGCAGGAGAAGCTTTAACTCGTGTATCTCAGTGAATTTCCTAGTGCTGGTTTGAAGTTCCTTCAGTTTTTACTGTAAAACCGAGTTGGAGCGAGTACCTATCCATATATATGTATGGAGGGCAGTTTGCAACTTAAAAGTAACTTTGTGTTCCCAACAAGCTAGGTGAAGGACGGCTTGCACACACACCTATCTCTCAGATCTGAGCATTTGGGGAGACGTTCGTTCATCTAGCTCAAATGGAACGGGTTGCAGTAGTAACATTAACTCTTGCTTCTCAGTGTGTTTCCTAGTGCTGATTTGAAGTTCCTGCACTTTTCACTGTAATACCGAGTTGGAGCGTGTACCTCCCCATATATATTCATGGATTGAAGTATGGAACTGAAAAGAAACTTTGTGTTCCAAACAAGCTAGTTGAAGGACGGCTTTCACACACACTTATCTCTCAAATCTGAGCATGTGGAGAGAATTTCGTTCATCTAGCAAAAATGGAACTGTTTGCAGGAGAAATTTTACTCTGGTTTTTCAGTGTGTTTCCAAGAGCCGGTTTGAATTTCCTCCAGTTTTCACTGTAAAACCGGGTTGGATTTAGTTCCACCCCATATATATGTATGGGGTGCATTTTGCAATTGAAAAGATACTGTGATCCCAACAAGCTAGTTGAAAGTCGGCTTGCACACACACATATCTCTCAGAACTAATCATGAGGAGAGAGGTTCGTTCATCTAGCAGAAAGGCAACGGGTTGCAGGGAAATTTTTATTCTGTTTTCAAAGTGTGTTTCCTAGTGCCGGTTTGAAGTTCCTGCCGATTTCACTGTAAAAACGAATTGGAGCGAGAACCTCTCCATATATAAGTATCGAGTTCAGTTTGCAATTGAAAAGAAACTTTGTGTTCCAAACAAGCGAGTTGAAGGACGGCTTGCACACACACTTATCTCTCAGAACTGAGCATGTGAAGAGACATTCGTTCATCTAGCACAAATGGAATGGGTTTCAGGTGAAATTTTACTCTGGTTTCTCAGTGTGTTTCCTAGTGCCGGTTTGAAGTTAATGCAGTTTCCACTGTAAAACCGAATTGGAGCGAGTACCTCCCCTTATATTTGTAAAGAGTGCAGTTTTCAACTGAAAAGAATCTTTGTGTTTCCAACAAATTGGTGAAGGACGGCTTTCACACACACTTATCTCTCAGAACTGAGCATGTGAAGAGACATTCGTTCATCTAACACAAATGGAACGGGTTGCAGGAGAAAATTTACTCTGGTTTCTCCGTGTGTTTCCTAGTGCCGGTTTGATGTTCCTGCAGTTTTCACTGCAAAACCGAGTAGGATCGAGTACCTCCACATATATATGTATGGAGAGGAATTTACATGTGAAAAGAAACTTTGTGTTCCCAACAAGGTAGGTGAAGGACGGCATTCACACACACTTATCTCTAGAACTGAGCATGTGGAGAGACGTTCGTTCATCTATCACAAAGGAAACGGTTGGCAGGTGTAACTTTTACTATGGATTCTCAGTGTGTTTCCTAGTGCCGGTTAGAAGTTCCTGCACTTTTCACTGTAAAACCGAGTGGGAGCGAAAACCTCCTCATATATATTCACGGAGTGTAGTATGCAACTGAAAAGAAACTCTGTGTTCCCAACAAGCTAGGTGAAGGACAGCTTGCACACACACTTATTTCTCAGAACTGAGCATGTGGAGAGACTATCGTTCATCTAGCACAAGGGGAACTGGTAACAGGGGAAACTATTACTCTGGTTTCTCAGTGTGTTTCCTAGTGCGGGTTTGAAGTTCCTTCAGATTTCACTGTAATACCGAGTTTGATCGAGTACCTCCCCATATATTTGTATGGAGTGCAGTTTGCAACTGAAAAGAAACTTTGTGTTCAAAACAAGCTAAGTGAAGGATGGCTTGCACACACACTTATCTCTCAGAACTGAGTATGTGGAGAGACGTTGGTTCATCTAGCACAAAGGGAACGGGTTGCAGTGGAAATTTTTATTCTGGTTTCTCAGTGTGTTTCCTAGTGCCGTTATGAAGTTCCTGCAGTTTTCACTGTAAAATCGAGTTAGAGCGTTTACCTCCCCATATATATGTATGGAGTGCAGTTTTCAACTGAAAAAAACTTTTGTTTCCAACAATTTGGTGAAGGACTGCTTTCACACCCTTACCTCTCAGAAATGAGCATGTAGAGGTACGGTCGTTTATCTAGCAAAAAGGGTACGGTTTGCAGGAGTAACTTTTGCTGTGTTTTCTCACTGTGTTTCCAACTTCCGGTTTGAAGTTCCTGCAGTTTGCATTTTAAAACCGAGTTGGAGTGAGTACCTCCCCATATATATGTATGAAGTGCAGTTTTCAACTGAAAAGAAACTTTGTGTTCCCAACAACCTAGGTGAAGTACGGCGTTCACGCACATATAACTCTGAGAACTGAGCATGTAGATAGACGGTCGTTCATCTAGCAAAAATGGTACGGTTTGCAGGAGAAACTTTTGCTTTGTTTTCTCACTGTGTTTCCAAGTGCCGGTTTGAAGTTCCTGCAGTTTGTATTTTATAACCGAGTTGGTGCGAGTACCTCCCCATATATATGTATGGAGTGCCGTTTTCAACTGAAAAAAACTTTCGTTTCCTACAAGTTGGTGACGGAATTCTTTCACAAACAATTATCTCTCAGAACTGAGCATGTGGAGAGACGTTTGTTCATCTAGCACCAGGGAACGTGTTGCAGGTGAAACTTTTACTCTGGTTTCTCAGTGTTTTTCCTAGTGCCGGTTTGAAGTTCCTGCAGTTTTCACTTTAAAACCAACATGGATCGAGTACCTCCCCATATATATGTATGGAGTGTAGTTTGCAACTGAAAAGAAACTTGGTGTTCCCAACAAGCTAGATGAATGACGGCTTGCACACACACTTATCTCTCAGAACTCAGCATGAGGAGAGACATTCATTCAACTACACAAAGGGAAAGGGTTGCAGGTGAAACATTTAATCTTCTTTCTCAGTGTGTTTCCAAGGGCCTGTTTGAAGTTCCTGCACTTTTCACTGAAAAACCGAGTTGGTGCGTGTACCTCCACATATATATGCATGGAGTGCAGTATGCAACTGAAAAGAAACTTTGTGTTCACTACAAGCTAGGTGAAGAACGGTGTCACACACAACTCTCAGAAATGAGCATGTGGAGAGACTTCGTTCATCTAGCACTAGGGGAAAGGATTACAGGGGAAACTATTACTCTGGTTTCTCAGTGTGTTTCCTAGTACCGGTTTGAAATTCCTGCAGTTTTCTCTGTAAAACCGAGTTGGAGCGAGTACATCCCCTTATATATGTATGGAGTGGAATTTGCAACTGAAAGAAACTTTGTGTTCCTAACAAGCAAGGTGAAGGACGGCATTCACACACACTTATCTCTCAGAACTGAGCATGTGGAGAGACTTCCGTTTATCTAGCACAAAGGGAACGGTTTGCAGAAGAAAGTTTTACTCTGGTTTCTCAGTGTGTTTTCTAGTGCCGATTTTAAATTCCTGCATTTTTCATAGTAAAACAGTGTTGGAACGAGTACCTCCCCATATAAATGTATGGAGTGCAGTGTGCAACTGAATACAAACTTGTCTTCCAAACAAGCTAGGTGAAAGACAGATTGCACACACACATAACTCTCAGTACTGTGCATGTGGAGAGACGTTTGTTCATCTAGCACAAAAGAACGAGTGGCAGGAGAAATTTTACTCTGGTTTCTCAGTATGTTTCCTATTGCCGGTTTGAAGTTCTTGCAGTTTTCACTGTAACACCGAGTTGGACCGAGTACCACCCCATATATATATATGGAGTGCAGGTTTCAACTGAAAAGAAACTTTCGTTTCCTACAAGTTGGTGAAGGACGGCTTTCACACACACTTATCTCTCAGAACTTAGCATGTGGAGAGACGATCGTTCATCTAGCACCAGGGAACCGGTTGCAGGAGAAACTTTTACTCTGGTTTCTCAGTGTTTTTCCTAGTGCTGGTTAGAAGTTCCTGCAGTTTTCACTTTAAAACCGAGATGGATCGAGTACCTACCCGTATATATATATGGAATGCATTTTGCAACTGAAAAGAAACATTGTGTTCCCAACAAGCTAGCTGAACTACGGCTTTCATACACACATCTGTTAGAACTTAACATTTGGAGAGACGTTCGTCATCTAGCACAAATGGAACGTTTTGCAGGAGAAACTTTTATTCTGGATTCTCAGTGTGTTTCCTAGTTCCTGTTTGAGTTTCCTCGAATTTTCACTGTAAAACCGAGTTGGAGTCAATTCCTCCCCATATATATGTATAGGGTGCATTTTGCAATTGAAAAGAAACTGTTTTCCCAACAAGCTAGGTGAAGAACGGCTTTCACACACACTTAACACTCAGAACTGAGCATGTGGAGAGACTTTCGTTCATCTAGCACAAGGGGAACGGATTACAGGGGAAACTTTTACTCTGGTTTCTCAGTGTGTTTCCTAGTGCCGGTATGAAATTCCTGCAGTTTTCACTGTAAAACCGAGTTGGAGCGAGTACCTCCCCATATATATGTATGGAGTGCAGTTTGATATTCAAAAGAATGTTTGTGTTCCCAGGAAGCTAGGTGAAGTACGACTTTAACACACTATTAAATCTTAGAACTTAGCATGTGGAGAGACGTTCATTCATCTAGCATAAAGGGAAAGATTTGCAGGAGAAACTTTTACTCTGGTTTCTCAGTGTGTTTCCTACTGCCGGTTTGAGTTTCCGCCAGTTTTCACTGTAAAACCGAGTTGGAGTGAGTTCCTCTCCATATATATGTATGGGGTGCATTTTTCAATTGAAAAGGAACAGTGTTCCCAACAAGCTAGGTGAAGAACGGCTTGCACTCCCCCTTATCTCTCAGAACTAAGCATGTGGAGAGAAGTTCTTTCAACTAGCACAAATGGCACGTGTTGCAGGAGAAATTTTGCTCTCGTTTCTCAGTGCGTTTCCTAGTGCCGTCTTGAAGTTCCTGCAGTTTTCACTGCAAAACCGAGTTGGATCGAGTACCAACCCATATATATGAATGGGGTGCTCTTTGCAACTGAACAGAAACTGTGTTAACAACAAGCTAGGTGAAGGATGGCTTGCACACACAACTATCTCTCAGAACTGAGCATGTGGAGAGACGTTCGTTCATCTGGCACAAGTGGAATGGTTAGCAGGAGAAGCTTTAACTCGTGTATCTCAGTGAATTTCCTAGTGCTGGTTTGAAGTTCCTTCAGTTTTTACTGTAAAACCGAGTTGGAGCGAGTACCTATCCATATATATGTATGGAGGGCAGTTTGCAACTTAAAAGTAACTTTGTGTTCCCAACAAGCTAGGTGAAGGACGGCTTGCACACACACCTATCTCTCAGATCTGAGCATTTGGGGAGACGTTCGTTCATCTAGCTCAAATGGAACGGGTTGCAGTAGTAACATTAACTCTTGCTTCTCAGTGTGTTTCCTAGTGCTGATTTGAAGTTCCTGCACTTTTCACTGTAATACCGAGTTGGAGCGTGTACCTCCCCATATATATTCATGGATTGAAGTATGGAACTGAAAAGAAACTTTGTGTTCCAAACAAGCTAGTTGAAGGACGGCTTTCACACACACTTATCTCTCAAATCTGAGCATGTGGAGAGAATTTCGTTCATCTAGCAAAAATGGAACTGTTTGCAGGAGAAATTTTACTCTGGTTTTTCAGTGTGTTTCCAAGAGCCGGTTTGAATTTCCTCCAGTTTTCACTGTAAAACCGGGTTGGATTTAGTTCCACCCCATATATATGTATGGGGTGCATTTTGCAATTGAAAAGATACTGTGATCCCAACAAGCTAGTTGAAAGTCGGCTTGCACACACACATATCTCTCAGAACTAATCATGAGGAGAGAGGTTCGTTCATCTAGCAGAAAGGCAACGGGTTGCAGGGAAATTTTTATTCTGTTTTCAAAGTGTGTTTCCTAGTGCCGGTTTGAAGTTCCTGCCAATTTCACTGTAAAAACGAATTGGAGCGAGAACCTCTCCATATATAAGTATCGAGTTCAGTTTGCAATTGAAAAGAAACTTTGTGTTCCAAACAAGCGAGTTGAAGGACGGCTTGCACACACACTTATCTCTCAGAACTGAGCATGTGAAGAGACATTCGTTCATCTAGCACAAATGGAATGGGTTTCAGGTGAAATTTTACTCTGGTTTCTCAGTGTGTTTCCTAGTGCCGGTTTGAAGTTAATGCAGTTTCCACTGTAAAACCGAATTGGAGCGAGTACCTCCCCTTATATTTGTAAAGAGTGCAGTTTTCAACTGAAAAGAATCTTTGTGTTTCCAACAAATTGGTGAAGGACGGCTTTCACACACACTTATCTCTCAGAACTGAGCATGTGAAGAGACATTCGTTCATCTAACACAAATGGAACGGGTTGCAGGAGAAAATTTACTCTGGTTTCTCCGTGTGTTTCCTAGTGCCGGTTTGATGTTCCTGCAGTTTTCACTGCAAAACCGAGTAGGATCGAGTACCTCCACATATATATGTATGGAGAGGAATTTACATGTGAAAAGAAACTTTGTGTTCCCAACAAGGTAGGTGAAGGACGGCATTCACACACACTTATCTCTAGAACTGAGCATGTGGAGAGACGTTCGTTCATCTATCACAAAGGAAACGGTTGGCAGGTGTAACTTTTACTATGGATTCTCAGTGTGTTTCCTAGTGCCGGTTAGAAGTTCCTGCACTTTTCACTGTAAAACCGAGTGGGAGCGAAAACCTCCTCATATATATTCACGGAGTGTAGTATGCAACTGAAAAGAAACTCTGTGTTCCCAACAAGCTAGGTGAAGGACAGCTTGCACACACACTTATTTCTCAGAACTGAGCATGTGGAGAGACTATCGTTCATCTAGCACAAGGGGAACTGGTAACAGGGGAAACTATTACTCTGGTTTCTCAGTGTGTTTCCTAGTGCGGGTTTGAAGTTCCTTCAGATTTCACTGTAATACCGAGTTTGATCGAGTACCTCCCCATATATTTGTATGGAGTGCAGTTTGCAACTGAAAAGAAACTTTGTGTTCAAAACAAGCTAAGTGAAGGATGGCTTGCACACACACTTATCTCTCAGAACTGAGTATGTGGAGAGAAGTTCGTTCATCTAGCACAAGGTTAACGGGTTGCAGGAGAAAATTTTACTCTGGATTCTCAGTGTGTTTCTAATTGCCGGTTTGAAGTTCCTTGCAGTTTTCACTGAAAAACCAAGTTGTAGTGAATACCTCCTCTTATATATGCATGGATTGCAGAATGCAACTGAAAAGAAATTTTCTGTTCCCAACAAGCTAGGTGAAGGATGGCTTTGACACACAATTATCTCTGACAACTGAGCATGTGGAGAGACTTTCGTTCATCTATTACAAGTGGAACGGATAGCAGGGGAAACTATTACTCTGGTTTCTCAGTGTGTTTCACAGTGCCGTTTGGAAGTACCTGCATTTTTCACTGTAAAACCGAGATGGTGCGTGTACCTGCCCATATATATGTAAGGAGTGCAGTTTTCAACTGAAAAAAAACTTTGTGTTACCAACAAGTTGGTTAACGATGGCTTTCACTCATATTTATCTCTCAGAACTGAGCATGTGGAGAGACGATCGTTCATCTAGCACCAGGGAACGCGTTGCAGGAGGAACTTTTACTCTGGTTTTTCAGTGTGTTTCCTAGTGCCGGTTTGAAGTTCCTGCAGTTTTCACTGCAATACGGAGTTGGAGCGAGTACCTCCACATATATATGTATGGAGAGGAATTTACATCTGAAAAGAAACTTTGTGTTCCCAAAAAGCTAGGTGAAGGACGGCATTCACACACACTTATCTCTAGAACTGAGCATGTGGAGAGAAGTTCGTTCATCTAGGACAAAGGAAACTGTTGGCAGGTGAAACTTTTACTATGGATTCTCAGTGTGTTTCCTAGTGCCGGTTAGAAGTTCCTGCACTTTTCACTGTAATACCGAGTTGGAGCGAAAACCTCCTCATATATATTCACGGAGTGTAGTATGCAACTGAAAACAAACATTGTGTTCCCAACAAGCTAGGTGAAGGACGGCTTGCACACACACTTATTTCCCAGAACTGAGCATGTGGAGAGACTATCGTTCATCTAGCACAAGGGGATCCGGTAACAGGGGAAACTATTACTCTGGTTTCTCAGTGTGTTTCCTAGGGCGGGTTTGAAGTTCCTTCAGTTTTCACTGTAATACCGAGTTTGATCGAGTACCTCCCCATATATTTGTATGGAGTGCAGTTTGCAACTGAAAAGAAACTTTGTGTTCAAAACAAGCTAGGTGAAGGATGGCTTGCACACACACTTATCTCTCAGAACTGAGTATGTGGAGAGACGTTGGTTCATCTAGCATAAAGGGAACGGTTTGCAGGAGAAACTATTCTCTTATTTCTCAGTGTGTTTCCTAGTGCCTGTTTGAAGTGCCTGCACTTTTCACTGTAAAACCACGTTGGAGCGAGTACCTCACCATATATATGTATGGAGTGCAGTTTGCAACTTAAAAGAAACTTTGTTTTCCCAACAAGATAGGTGAAAGACGGCTTGCACACACATCTATCTCTCAGAAATGAGCATGTGGAGAGACTTTCGTTCATCTAGCACAAATGGAATGGATAGTAGGAGAAACTTGAACCCTTGTATCTCAGTGTGTTTCCTAGTGCTGGTTTGAAGTTCCTACAGTTTTCACTGTAAAACCGTGTTGGAGCGAGTACCTCTCCATATATATGTATGGAGTGCAGTTTGCAACTTTAAAGAAATTTTGTGTTCCCAACAATCTAGGTGATGGAAGGCTTTCACATACACCTATCTCTCAGAACTGAGCATGTGGAGAGACGTTCGTTCCTCGAGCTCAAAGGGAATGTGTTGCAGGAGAAATTTTAATCTGGTTTCTCATTTTGTTTCCTAGAGCCGGTTTGAGTTTCCTCCAGTTTTCAGTGTAAAACCGAGTTGGAGTGAGTTCCTCACCATATATATGTATAGGGTGCATTTTGCAATTGAAAAGAAACTGTGTTCTTAACAAACTATGTGAAGGACGGCTTGCACACTATTATCTCTCAGAACTGAGCATGTGGAGAGACGTTCGTTCATCTAGCACAAAGGGAACGGGTTGCAGGGGAAATTTTTATTCTGGTTTCTTAGTGTGTTTCCTAGTGCCGGTTTGAAGTTCCTGCAGTTTTCACTATAAAACCCAATTGGAGCGACTACCTTTCCTTATATATGTATGGAGTGCTGTTTGCAACTGAAAAGAAACTTTGTGTTCCAAACAAGCGAGTTGAAAGACGGCTTGCACACACACTTATCTCTCAGAACTGAGCATGAGGAGAGACGTTCATTCATCTAGCATAAAGGGAATGTGTTGCAGGATAAACATTTACAGTTCTTTCTCAGTGTGTTTCCTAGTGCCTGTTTGAAGTTTCTGCACTTTTCACAGTAAAACCGAGTTGGTGCGTGCACCTCCCCATATATATGCATGGAGTGCAGTATGCAACTGAAAAGAAACTTTGTGTTCCCAACAAGATAGGTGAAGGACGGCTTTCACACACACTTAACACTCAGAACTGAGCATGTGGAGAGACTTTCGTTCATCTAGCACAAGGGGAACGGATTACAGGGGAAACTTTTACTCTGGTTTCTCAGTGTGTTTCCTAGTGCCGGTATGAAATTCCTGCAGTTTTCACTGTAAAACCGAGTTGGAGCGAGTACCTCCCCATATATATGTATGGAGTGCAGTTTGATATTGAAAAAAATGTTTGTGTTCCCAGGAAGCTAGGTGAAGTACGACTTTAACACACTATTAAATCTTAGAAATTAGCATGTGGAGAGACGTTCATTCATCTAGCATAAAGGGAAAGATTTGCAGGAGAAACTTTTACTCTGGTTTCTCAGTGTGTTTCCTACTGCCGTTTTGAGTTTCCGCCAGTTTTCACTGTAAAACCGAGTTGGAGTGAGTTCCTCTCCATATATATGTATGGGGTGCTTTTTTCAATTGAAAAGGAACAGTGTTCCCAACAACCTAGGTGAAGGACGGCTTGCAAACACACATCTCTCAGAACAGAGCATGTGGAGAGAAGTTCGTTCATCTAGCACAAGGTTAACGGGTTGCAGGAGAAAATTTTACTCTGGATTCTCAGTGTGTTTCCAATTGCCGGTTTGAAGTTCCTTGCAGTTTTCACTGAAAAACCAAGTTGTAGTGAATACCTCCTCTTATATATGCATGGATTGCAGAATGCAACTGAAAAGAAATCTTCTGTTCCCAACAAGCTAGGTGAAGGATGGCTTTGACACACAATTATCTCTCACAACTGAGCATGTGGAGAGACTTTCGTTCATCTATTACAAGTGGAACGGATAGCAGGGGAAACTATTACTCTGGTTTCTCAGTGTGTTTCACAGTGCCGTTTGGAAGTACCTGCATTTTTCACTGTAAAACCGAGATGGTGCGTGTACCTGCCCATATATATGTAAGGAGTGCAGTTTTCAACTGAAAAAAAACTTTGTGTTACCAACAAGTTGGTTAACGATGGCTTTCACTCATATTTATCTCTCAGAACTGAGCATGTGGAGAGACGATCGTTCATCTAGCACCAGGGAACGCGTTGCAGGAGAAACTTTTACTCTGGTTTTTCAGTGTGTTTCCTAGTGCCGGTTTGAAGTTCCTGCAGTTTTCACTGCAATACGGAGTTGGAGCGAGTACCTTCCACATATATATGTATGGAGAGGAATTTACATCTGAAAAGAAACTTTGTGTTCCCAAAAAGCTAGGTGAAGGACGGCATTCACACACACTTATCTCTAGAACTGAGCATGTGGAGAGAAGTTCGTTCATCTAGGACAAAGGAAACTGTTGGCAGGTGAAACTTTTACTATGGATTCTCAGTGTGTTTCCTAGTGCCGGTTAGAAGTTCCTGCACTTTTCACTGTAATACCGAGTTGGAGCGAAAACCTCCTCATATATATTCACGGAGTGTAGTATGCAACTGAAAACAAACATTGTGTTCCCAACAAGCTAGGTGAAGGACGGCTTGCACACACACTTATTTCCCAGAACTGAGCATGTGGAGAGACTATCGTTCATCTAGCACAAGGGGATCCGGTAACAGGGGAAACTATTACTCTGGTTTCTCAGTGTGTTTCCTAGGGCGGGTTTGAAGTTCCTTCAGTTTTCACTGTAATACCGAGTTTGATCGAGTACCTCCCCATATATTTGTATGGAGTGCAGTTTGCAACTGAAAAGAAACTTTGTGTTCAAAACAAGCTAGGTGAAGGATGGCTTGCACACACACTTATCTCTCAGAACTGAGTATGTGGAGAGACGTTGGTTCATCTAGCATAAAGGGAACGGTTTGCAGGAGAAACTATTCTCTTATTTCTCAGTGTGTTTCCTAGTGCCTGTTTGAAGTGCCTGCACTTTTCACTGTAAAACCACGTTGGAGCGAGTACCTCACCATATATATGTATGGAGTGCAGTTTGCAACTTAAAAGAAACTTTGTTTTCCCAACAAGATAGGTGAAAGACGGCTTGCACACACATCTATCTCTCAGAAATGAGCATGTGGAGAGACTTTCGTTCATCTAGCACAAATGGAATGGATAGTAGGAGAAACTTGAACCCTTGTATCTCAGTGTGTTTCCTAGTGCTGGTTTGAAGTTCCTACAGTTTTCACTGTAAAACCGTGTTGGAGCGAGTACCTCTCCATATATATGTATGGAGTGCAGTTTGCAACTTTAAAGAAATTTTGTGTTCCCAACAATCTAGGTGATGGAAGGCTTTCACATACACCTATCTCTCAGAACTGAGCATGTGGAGAGACGTTCGTTCCTCGAGCTCAAAGGGAATGTGTTGCAGGAGAAATTTTAATCTGGTTTCTCATTTTGTTTCCTAGAGCCGGTTTGAGTTTCCTCCAGTTTTCAGTGTAAAACCGAGTTGGAGTGAGTTCCTCACCATATATATGTATAGGGTGCATTTTGCAATTGAAAAGAAACTGTGTTCTTAACAAACTATGTGAAGGACGGCTTGCACACTATTATCTCTCAGAACTGAGCATGTGGAGAGACGTTCGTTCATCTAGCACAAAGGGAACGGGTTGCAGGGGAAATTTTTATTCTGGTTTCTTAGTGTGTTTCCTAGTGCCGGTTTGAAGTTCCTGCAGTTTTCACTATAAAACCCAATTGGAGCGACTACCTTTCCTTATATATGTATGGAGTGCTGTTTGCAACTGAAAAGAAACTTTGTGTTCCAAACAAGCGAGTTGAAAGACGGCTTGCACACACACTTATCTCTCAGAACTGAGCATGAGGAGAGACGTTCATTCATCTAGCATAAAGGGAATGTGTTGCAGGATAAACATTTACAGTTCTTTCTCAGTGTGTTTCCTAGTGCCTGTTTGAAGTTTCTGCACTTTTCACAGTAAAACCGAGTTGGTGCGTGCACCTCCCCATATATATGCATGGAGTGCAGTATGCAACTGAAAAGAAACTTTGTGTTCCCAACAAGATAGGTGAAGGACGGCTTTCACACACACTTAACACTCAGAACTGAGCATGTGGAGAGACTTTCGTTCATCTAGCACAAGAGGAACGGATTACAGGGGAAACTTTTACTCTGGTTTCTCAGTGTGTTTCCTAGTGCCGGTATGAAATTCCTGCAGTTTTCACTGTAAAACCGAGTTGGAGCGAGTACCTCCCCATATATATGTATGGAGTGCAGTTTGATATTGAAAAAAATGTTTGTGTTCCCAGGAAGCTAGGTGAAGTACGACTTTAACACACTATTAAATCTTAGAACTTAGCATGTGGAGAGACGTTCATTCATCTAGCATAAAGGGAAAGATTTGCAGGAGAAACTTTTACTCTGGTTTCTCAGTGTGTTTCCTACTGCCGTTTTGAGTTTCCGCCAGTTTTCACTGTAAAACCGAGTTGGAGTGAGTTCCTCTCCATATATATGTATGGGGTGCTTTTTTCAATTGAAAAGGAACAGTGTTCCCAACAAGCTAGGTGAAGAACGGCTTGCACTCCCCCTTATCTCTCAGAACTAAGCATGTGGAGAGAAGTTCTTTCAACTAGCACAAATGGAACGTGTTGCAGGAGAAATTTTGCTCTCGTTTCTCAGTGCGTTTCCTAGTGCCGTCTTGAAGTTCCTGCAGTTTTCACTGCAAAACCGAGTTGGAACGAGTACAAACCCATATATATGTATGGGGTGCTCTTTGCAACTGAACAGAAACTGTGTTAACAACAAGCTAGGTGAAGGATGGCTTGCACACACAATTATCTCTCAGAACTGAGCATGTGGAGAGACGTTCGTTCATCTAGCACAAATGGAATGGTTAGCATGAGAAACTTTAACTCGTGTATCTCAGTGAATTTCCTAGTGCTGGTTTGAAGTTCCTCAGTTTTCACTGTAAAACCGAGTTGCAGCGAGTACCTATCCATATATATGTATGGAATGGCAGTTTGCAACTTAAAAGAAACTTTGTGTTCCCAACAAGCTAGTTGAAGTACGGCTTGCACACACACCTATCTCTCAGAACTGAGCATTTGGAGAGACGTTCGTTCATCTAGCTCAAAGGGAACGGGTTGCAGGATTAACTTTAACTCTTGCTTCTCAGTGTGTTTCCTAGTGCTGGTTTGAAGTTCCTGCACTTTTCACTGTAAAACCGTGTTGGAGCGAGTACTTCTCCATATATATGCATGGAGTGAAGTATGGAACTGAAAGGAAACATTGTGTTCCAAACAAGCTAGTTGAAGGACGGCTTTCACACACACTTATCTCTCAAATCTGAGCATGTGGAGAGAATTTCGTTCATCTAGCAAAAATGGAACTGGTTGCAGGAGAAATTTTACTCTGGTTTTTCAGTGTGTTTCCAAGAGCCGGTTTGAGTTTCCTCCAGTTTTCACTGTAAAACCGTGTTGGATTTAGTTCCAACCCATATATATGTATGGGGTGCATTTTGCAATTGAAAAGAAACTGTGATCCCAACAAGCTAGTTGAAGGTCGGCTTGCACACACACATATCTCTCAGAACTAATCATGAGGAGATAGGTTCGTTCATCTAGCAGAAAGGAAACGGGTTGCAGGGAAATTTTTATTCTGTTTTCAAAGTGTGTTTCCTAGTGCCGGTTTGAATTTCCTGCCGTTTTCACTGTAAAAACGAGTTGGAGCGAGAACCTCTCCATATATAAGTATCGAGTTCAGTTTGCAAATGAAAAGAAACTTTGTGTTCCAACAAGCGAGTTGAAGGACGGCTTGCACACACACTTATCTCTCAGAAATGAGCATGTTGAGAGACTTTCTTTCATTTAGCAAAAAGGGAAAGGGTTGCAGGGGAAACATTTACTCTGTTTTCTCAGTGTTTTTCCTAGTGCCGGTTTGAAGTTCCTGCACTTTTCACTGTAAAACCGAGTAGGAGCGTGTACATCCCCATATATATGCATGGAGTGCAGTATGCAACTGAAAAGAAACTTTGTGTTCCCAACATGCTAGGTGAAGTACGGCTTTCACACACATATATCTCTCAGAACTGAGCATGTGAAGAGACATTCGTTCATCTAGCACAAATGGAATGGGTTGCAGGTGAAATTTTACTCTGGTTTCTCAGTGTGTTTCCTAGTGCCGGTTTGAAGTTAATGCAGTATTCACTGTAAAACCGAATTAGAGAGGGTACCTCCCCTTATATATGTATGGAGTGCATTTTTCAACTGAAAAGAATCTTTGTGTTTCCAACAAATTGGTGAAGGACGGCTTTCACACACACTTATCTCTCAGAACTGAGCATGTGAAGAGACATTCGTTCATCTAAAACAAATGGAACGGGTTGCAGGAGAAAATTTACTCTGGTTTCTCCATGTGTTTCCTAGTGCCGGTTTGAAGTTCCCGCAGTTTTCACTGCAATACCGAGTTGGATCTAGTACCTCCACATATATATGTATGGAGAGGAATTTACATCTGAAAAGAAACTTTGTGTTCCCAAAAAGCTAGGTGAAGGACGGCATTCACACACACTTATCTCTAGAACTGAGCATGTGGAGAGAAGTTCGTTCATCTAGGACAAAGGAAACTGTTGGCAGGTGAAACTTTTACTATGGATTCTCAGTGTGTTTCCTAATGCCGGTTAGATGTTCCTACACTTTTCACTGTAATACCGAGTTGGAGCGAAAACTTCCTCACATATATTCACGGAGTGTAGTATGCAACTGAAAAGAAACTCTGTGTTCCCAACAAGCTAGGTGAAGGACGGCTTGCACACACACTTATTTCTCAGAACTGAGCATGTGTAGAGACTAACGTTCATCTAGCACAAGGGGAACCGGTAACAGGGGAAACTATTACTCTGGTTTCTCAGTGTGTTTCCTAGGGCGGGTTTGAAGTTCCTTCAGTTTTCACTGTAATACCGAGTTTGATCGAGAACCTCCCCATATATTTGTATGGAGTGCAGTTTGCAACTGAAAAGAAACTTTGTGTTCAAAACAAGCTAGGTGAAGGATGGCTTGCACACACACTTATCTCTCAGAACTGAGTATGTGGAGAGACGTTGGTTCATCTAGCATAAAGGGAACGGTTTGCAGGAGAAACTATTCTCTTATTTCTCAGTGTGTTTCCTAGTGCCGGTTTGAAGTGCCTGCACTTTTCACTGTAAAACCGCGTTGGAGCGAGTACCTCACCATATATATGTATGGAGTGCAGGTTGCAACTTAAAAGAAACTTTGTTTTCCCAACAAGATAGGTGAAAGACGGCTTGCACACACATCTATCTCTCAGAAATGAGCATGTGGAGAGACTTTCGTTCATCTAGCACAAATGGAATGGATAGTAGGAGAAACTTGAACCCTTGTATCTCAGTGTGTTTCCTAGTGCTGGTTTGAAGTTCCTACAGTTTTCACTGTAAAACCGTGTTGGAGCGAGTACTTCTCCATATATATGTATGGAGTGCAGTTTGCAAATTTAAAGAAACTTTGTGTTCCACAAATCTATGTGATGGAAAGCTTTCACATACACCTATCTCTCAGAACTGAGCATGTGGAGAGACGTTCGTTCCTCGAGCTCAAAGGGAATGTGTTGCAGGAGAAATTTTAATCTGGTTTCTCATTTTGTTTCCTAGAGCCGGTTTGAGTTTCCTCCAGTTTTCAGTGTAAAACCGAGTTGGAGTGAGTTCCTCACCATATATATGTATAGGGTGCATTTTGCAATTGAAAAGAAACTGTGTTCTTAACAAACTATGTGAAGGACGGCTTGCACACTATTATCTCTCAGAACTGAGCATGTGGAGAGACGTTCGTTCATCTAGCACAAAGGGAACGGGTTGCAGGGGAAATTTTTATTCTGGTTTCTTAGTGTGTTTCCTAGTGTCGGTTTGAATTTTCTGCACTTTTCACAGTAAAACCGAGTTGGTGCGTGTACTTCCCCATATATATGCATGGAGTGTAGTATGCAACTGAAAAGAAACCTTGTGTTCCCAACAAGATAGGTGAAGAACAGCTTCCACACACACATAACACTCAGAACTGAGCATGTGGAGAGACTTTCTTTCATCTAGCACAAGGGGAACGGATTACAGGGGAAACTTTTACTCTGGTTTCTCAGTGTGTTTCCTAGTGCCGGTATGAAATTCCTGCAGTTTTCACTGTAAAACCGAGTTGGAGCGAGTACCTCCCAATATATATGTATTGAGTGCAGTTTGATATTGAAAAGAATGTTTGTGTTCCCAGGAAGCTAGGTGAAGTACGACTTTAACACACTATTAAATCTTAGAACTTAGCATGTGGAGAGACGTTCATTCATCTAGCATAAAGGGAAAGATTTGCAGGAGAAACTTTTACTCTGGTTTCTCAGTGTGTTTCCTAATGACGGTTTGAGTTTCCGCCAGTTTTCACTGTAAAACCGAGTTGGAGTGAGTTCCTCTCCATATATATGTATGGGGTGCTTTTTTCAATTGAAAAGGAACAGTGTTCCCAACAAGCTAGGTGAAGAACGGCTTGCACTCCCCCTTATCTCTCAGAACTAAGCATGTGGAGAGAAGTTCTTTCAACTAGCACAAATGGAACGTGTTGCAGGAGAAATTTTGCTCTCGTTTCTCAGTGCGTTTCCTAGTGCCGTCTTGAAGTTCCTGCAGTTTTCACTGCAAAACCGAGTTGGAGCGAGTACCAACCCATATATATGAATTGGGTGCTCTTTGCAACTGAACAGAAACTGTGTTAACAACAAGCTAGGTGAAGGATGGCTTGCACACACAATTATCTCTCAGAACTGAGCATGTGGAGAGACGTTCGTTCATCTAGCACAAGTGGAATGGTTAGCATGAGAAGCTTTAACTCGTGTATCTCAGTGAATTTCCTAGTGCTGGTTTGAAGTTCCTTCAGTTTTTACTGTAAAACCGAGTTGGAGCGAGTACCTATCCATATATATGTATGGAGGGCAGTTTGCAACTTAAAAATAACTTTGTGTTCTCAACAAGCTAGGTGAAGTACGGCTTGCACACACACCTATCTCTCAGATCTGAACATTTGGGGAGACGTTCGTTCATCTAGCTCAAAGGGAACGGGTTGCAGAAGTAACTTTAACTCTTGCTTCTCAGTGTGTTTCCTAGTGCTGGTTTGAAGTTCCTGCACTTTTCACTGTAATACCGAGTTGGAGCGTGTACCTCCCCATATATATTCATGGATTGAAGTATGGAACTGAAAAGAAAATTTGTGTTCCAAACAAGCTAGTTAAAGAACGGCTTTCACACACAATTACCTCTCAAAACTGAGCATGTGGAGAGAATTTCGTTCATCTATCAAAAATGGAACTGTTTGCAGGAGAAATTTTACTCTGGTTTTTCAGTGTGTTTCCAAGAGCCGGTTTGAATTTCCTCCAGTTTTCACTGTAAAACCGGGTTGGATTTAGTTCCACCCCATATATATGTATGGGGTGCATTTTGCAATTGAAAAGATACTGTGATCCCAACAAGCTAGTTGAAAGTCGGCTTGCACACACACTTATCTCTCAGAACTAATCATGAGGAGAGAGGTTCGTTCATCTAGCAGAAAGGCAACGGGTTGCAGGGAAATTTTTATTCTGTTTTCAAAGTGTGTTTCCTAGTGCCGGTTTGAAGTTCCTGCCGATTTCACTGTAAAAACGAATTGGAGCCAGAACCTCTCCATATATAAGGATCGAGTTCAGTTTGCAATTGAAAAGTAACTTTGTGTTCCAAATAAGCGAGTTGAAGGACGGCATGCACACACACTTCTCTCTCAGAACTGAGCATGTGAAGAGACATTCGTTCATCTAGCACAAATGGAATGGGTTTCAGGTGAAATTTTACTCTGGTTTCTCAGTGTGTTTCCTAGTGCCGGTTTGAAGTTAATGCAGTTTTCACTGTAAAACCGAAATGGAGCGAGTACCTCCCCTTATATTTGTAAAGAGTGCAGTTTTCAACTGAAAAGAATCTTTGTGTTTCCAACAAATTGGTGAAGGACGGCTTTCACACACACTTATCTCTCAGAACTGAGCATGTGAAGAGACATTCGTTCATCTAACACAAATGGAACGGGTTGCAGGAGAAAATTTACTCTGGTTTCTCCGTGTGTTTCCTAGTGCCGGTTTGAAGTTCCTGCAGTTTTCACTGCAAAACCGAGTTGGATCGAGTACCTCCACATATATATGTATGGAGAGGAATTTACATCTGAAAAGAAACTTTTTGTTCCCAACAAGGTAGGGGAAGGACGGCATTCACACACACTTATCTCTAGAACTGAGCATGTGGAGAGACGTTCGTTCATCTATCACAAAGGAAACGGTTGGCAGGTGTAACTTTTACTATGGATTCTCAGTGTGTTTCCTAGTGCCGGTTAGAAGTTCCTGCACTTTTCACTGTAAAACCGAGTTGGAGCGAAAACCTCCTCATATATATTCACGGAGTGTAGTATGCAACTGAAAAGAAACTCTGTGTTCCCATCAAGCTAGGTGAAGGACCGCTTGCACACACACTTATTTCTCAGAACTGAGCATGTGGAGAGACTATCGTTTATCTAGCACAAGGGGAACTGGTAACAGGTGAAATTATTACTCTGGTTCCTCAGTGTGTTTCCTAGGGCGGGTTTGAAGTTCCTTCAGTTTTCACTGTAAAACCGAGTTGGCGTTAGTTCTTCCCCATATATATGTATGGGGTGCATTTTGCAATTGAAACGAAACTGTGTTCCCAACAAGTTATTTGAACGACGGCTTGCACACACACTTATCTCTCAGAAATGAGCATATGGAGAGACTTTCGTTCATATAGCTCCAGGGAACCTGTTGCAGGAGAAATTTTACTCTGGTTTCTCAGTATGTTTCCTAGTGCCTGTTTGAAATTCCTGCTGTTTTCTCTGTAAAACCGAGTTGGAGCGAGTACCTACCAATATATATGTATGAAGTGCAGTTTTCAACTGAAAAGAATCTTTGTTTTCCCAACAACTTAGGTGAAGTACGGCGTTCACACACATATATCTCTCAGAACTGAGCATGTAGAGAGACGGTAGTTCATCTAGCAAAAAGGGTACGGTTTTCA
Organism: Camelus ferus; assembly: GCF_009834535.1. Taxonomy (NCBI): domain Eukaryota; kingdom Metazoa; phylum Chordata; class Mammalia; order Artiodactyla; family Camelidae; genus Camelus; species Camelus ferus. The sequence goes on from NW_022587734.1 coordinate 24,555, forward strand.
GGGGAAAATTTTATTCTTTTTTCTCAGTGTGTTTTCTAGTTCCGATTTTAAGTTCCTTCAGTTTTTATTGTAAAACCGAGTTGGAACGAGTATCTCCCCATAAAAATCTATGGAGTGCTGTTTGCAACTGGAAAGAAACTTGTGTTCCAAACAAGCTAGTTGAAGGACGGTTTGCACACACACTTTTCTCTCAGAACTCTGCATGTGGAGAGACGTTCATTCAACTAGCACCAGGGAACGGGTTGCAGGAGAAACATTTATTCTAGTTTCTAAGTGTGTTTCCTAGGGACAGTTTGAAATTCCTGCAGTTTTCACTGTTGAAACGAGATGGAGCGAGTACCCTCCCAATATATATGTATGAAGTGCATTTTCATACTGAAAAGAAAGTTTGAGTTCCCAACAAGCTAGGTGAAGTACGGCGTTCACACACACTTATCTCTAAGAACTGAGCATGTAGAGAGACATTCGTTCATCTAGCACAAACGGTACGGTTTGCAGGAGAAACTTTTTCTGTGCTTTCTCAGTGTGTTTCCTAGTGCCGGTTTGAAGTTCCTGCAGTTTTCACTGTAAAAACGAGATGGAGCGAGTACCTCCCCATATAAATATATGGAATGCAGTTTGCTACTGAAAAGAAACTTTGTGTTCCCAAGAAGCTAGGTGAATTACGACTTTCACACACAATTAAATCTTAGAACTTAGCATGTGTAGAGACGTTCATTCATCTAGCATAAACGGAAAGATTTGCAGGAGAAAGTTTTACTCTGGTTTCTCAGTGTGTTTCCTACTGCCGGTTAGAGTTTCCACCAGTTTTCACTGTAAAACCGAGTTGGAGCGAGTACCTCCCCATATATATGCATGGAGTGAAGTATGGAACTGTAAAGAAACTTTGTGTTCCAAACAAGCTAGTTGAAGGACGGCTTTCACACACACTTATCTCTCAAATCTGAGCATGTGGAGAGAATTTCGTTCATCTAGCAAAAATGGAACTGGTTGCAGGAGAAATTTTACTCTGGTTTTTCAGTGTGTTTCCAAGAGCCGGTTTGAGTTTCCTCCAGTTTTCACTGTAAAACCGGGTTGGATTTAGTTCCACCCCATATATATGTATGGAGTGCATTTTGCAATTGAAAAGAAACTGTGATCCCAACAAGCTAGTTGAAGGTCGGCTTGCACACACACATATGTCTCAGAACTAATCATGAGGAGAGTGGTTCGTTCATCTAGCAGAAAGGCAACGGGTTGCAGGGAAATTTTTATTGTGTTTTCAAAGTGTGTTTCCTAGTGCCGGTTTGAAATTCCTGCCGTTTTCACTGTAAAAACGATTTGGAGAGGGAACCTCTCCATATATAAGTATCGAGTTCAGTTTGCAACTGAAAAGAAACTTTGTGTTCCAAACAAGCGAGTTGAAGGACGGCTTGCACACACACTTATCTCTCAGAAATGAGCATGTTGAGAGACTTTCTTTCATTTAGCAAAAAGGGAAAGGGTTGCAGGGGAAACATTTACTCTGTTTTCTCAGTGTTTTTCCTAGTGCCGGTTTGAAGTTCCTGCACTTTTCACTGTAAAACCGAGTAGGAGCGTGTACATCCCCATATATATGCATGGAGTGCAGTATGCAACTGAAAAGAAACTTTGTGTTCCCAACATGCTAGGTGAAGTACGGCTTTCACACACACATATCTCTCAGAACTGAGCATGTGAAGAGACATTCGTTCATCTAGCACAAATGGAATGGGTTGACGGGGAAATTTTACTCTGGTTTCTCAGTGTGTTTCCTAGTGCCGGTTTGAAGTTAGTGCAGTTTTCACTGTAAAACCGAATTGGAGCGAGTACCTCCCCTTATATATGTATAGAGTGCAGTTTTCAACTGAAAAGTATCTTTGTGTTTCCAACAAATTGGTGAAGGACGGCTTTCACTAACACTTATCTCTCAGAACTGAGCATGTGAAGAGACATTCGTTCATCTAACACAAATGAAACGGGTTGCAGGAGAAATTTTACTCTGGTTTCTCCGTGTGTTTCCTAGTGCCGATTTGAATTTCCTGCAATTTCACTGCAAAACCGATTTGGAGCGAGTACCACCACATATATATATATGGAGAGGAATTTGCATCTGTAAAGAAACTTTGTGTTCCCAACAATGTAGGTGAAGTACGGCATTCAGACACACTTATTTCTAGAACTGAGCATGTGGAGAGACGTTCGTTCATCTAGCACAAAGGAAACGGTTGGCAAGTGAAACTTTTACTATGGATTCTCAGTGTGTTTCCTAGTGCCTGTTAGAAGTTCCTGCACTTTTCACTGTTATACCGAGTTGGAGCGAAAACCTCCTGATATATATTCACGGACTGTAGTATGCAACTGAAAGAAACATTGTGTTCCCAGCAAGCTATGTGAAGGACGGCTTGCACAGACACTTATTTCTCAGAACTGAGCATGTGGAGAGACTATCGTTCATCTAGCACAAGGGGAACCGGTAACAGGTGAAACTATTACTCTGGTTTCTCAGTGTGTTTCCTAGTGCGGGTTTGAAGTTCCTTCAGTTTTCACTGTAAAACCGAGTTGGTGCGAGTTCCTCCCCATATATATGCATGGAGTGCAGTATGCAACTGAAAAGAAACTTTGTGTTCCCAACAAGATAGGTGAAGAACGGCTTTCACACACACTTAACACTCAGAACTTAGCATGTGGAGAGACTTTCGTTCATCTAGCACAAAAGTAAAGTTTTGCAGGAGAAAATTTTCTCTGGTTTCTCAGTGTGTTTCCTAGTTCCTGTTTGAGTTTCCTCCATTTATCACTGTAAAACCGAGTTGGAGCGAGTACCTCCCCATATATATGCATGGAGTGATGTATGGAACTGAAAAGAAACTTTGTGTTCCAAACAAGCTAGTTGAAGGACGGCTTTCACACACACTTATCTCTAAAAACTGAGCATTTGGAGAGATTTTCGTTCATCTAGCAAAAATTGAACGGGTTGCAGGAGAAATTTTACTCTGGTTTTTCAGTGTGTTTCCAAGAGCCGGTTTGAGTTTCCTCCAGTTTTTTTGTAAAACCGGTTTGGATTCTGTTCCACCCCATATATATGTATGGGGTGCATTTTGCAATTGAAAAGAAACTGTGATCCCAAAAAGCTAGTTGAAGGTCGGCTTGCACACACACATATCTCTCAGAACTAATCATGAGGAGAGAGGTTCATTCATCTAGCAGAAAGGCAATGGGTTGCAGGAAAATTTTTATTCTGTTTTCAAAGTGTGTTTCCTAGTGCCGGTTTGAAGTGCCTGCACTTTTCACTGTAAAACCGAGTTGGAGCGATTACCTCCCCATACATATGCATGGAGTGCAGTATGCAACTGAAAAGAAACTTTGTGTTCCAAACAAGCGAGTTGAAAGACGGCTTGCACACACACTTATCTCTCAGAACTGAGCATGTGGAGAGACGTTCGTTCATCTAGCATAAAGGGAATGTGTTGCAGGAGAAACATTTACAGTACTTTCTCAGTGTGTTTCCTAGTGCCTGTTTGAAGTTTCTGCACTTTTCACTGTAAAACCGAGTTGTTGCGAGTACCTCCCCATATATATGCATGGAGTGCAGTATGCAACTGAAAAGAAACTTTGTGTTCCCAACAAGATATTTGAAGAACGGCTTTCACACACACTTAACACTCAGAACTGAGCATGCGGAGAGACTTTCATTCATCTAGCACAAGGGAAACGGATTACAGGGGAAACTATTACACTGGTTTCTCAGTGTGTTTCGTAGTGCCGATTTAAATTCCTGCATTTTTCATAGTAAAACCGTGTTGGAACGAGTACCTACCCATATAAATGTAATGAGTGCAGTTTGCAACTGAATACAAACTTGTGTTCCAAACAAGCTAGGTTTAGGACAGATTGCACACACACATAACTCTCAGAACTATGCCTGTGAAGAGACGTTTGTTCATCTAGCACAAAAGAACGGGTAGCAAGAGAAATTTTACTCTGGTTTCTCAGTATGTTTCCTAGTCCCGTTTTGAAGTTCCTGCAGTTTTCACTTTAAAACCGAGATGGATCGAGTACCTCCCCGTATATATATATGGAATGCATTTTGCAACTGAAAAGAAACATTGTGTTCCCAACAAGCTAGCTGAACTACCGCTTTCACACACACTTATCTCTTAGAACTTAACATTTGGAAAGAAGTTCGATCATCTAGCACAAATGGAAAGTTTTGCAGGAGATACTTTTACTCTGGATTCTCAGTGTGTTTCCTAGTGCCTGTTTGAGTTTCCTCCAGTTTTCACTGTAAAACCTATTTGGAGTGAATTCCTCCCCTTATATATGTATGGGGTGCAATTTGCAATTGAAAAGGATCTGTTTTCCCAACAAGCTATTTGAAGGACGGCTTGCACACACACTTATTTCTCAGAACTGAGCATGTTTAGAGACGTTCGTTCATCTAGCAAAAAGGGAATGGTTTGCAGGGGAAATTTTATTCTGGTTTCTTTGTGTGTTTCCTAGTGCCGGTTTGAAGTTCCTGCAGTTTTCACTGTAAAACCCAATTGGAGTGAGTACCTTTCCATATATATTTATGGAGTGCAGTTTGCAACTGAAAAGAAACTTTGTGTTCCCAACAAGCTAGGTAAATGACGGCTTGCATACACACATAACTCTGAGAACTGAGCATGTGGAGAGGCGTTCGTTTATCTAGCATAAACGGAATGGGTTGCAGGAGAAACATTTACACTTCTTTCTCAGTGTGTTTCCTAGTGCCGGTTTTAATTTCCTGCAGTTTGCATTGTAAAACCGTGTTGGAATGAGTACCTCCCAATATAAATGTATGGAGTGCAGTTTCAACAGAAAAGAAACTTTCGTTTACTACAAGTTGGTGAAGGACGGCTTTAACAGACACTTACCTCTCAGAACTGAGCATGTGGAGAGACGTTCGTTCATCTAGCACCAGGGAACGAGTTGCAGTAGGAACTTTTACTCTGGTTTCTCAGTGTTTTTCCTAGTGCTCGTTTGAAGTTCCTGCAGTTTTCACTTTAAAACAGAGATTGATCGAGTACCTCCCGGTATATATATATGGAATGCATTTTGCGACTGAAAAGAAACATTTTTTTCCCAACAAGCTAGCTGAATTATGGCTTTCACACACACTTATCTCTTAGATCTTAGCATGTGGAGAGACGTTCGTTCATCTAGCACAAAGGGAACGTTTTGCAGGAGAAATTTTACTCTGGTTTCTCAGTGTGTTTCCTACTGCCTGTTTGAAATTCCTGCTGATTTCACTGTAAAACCGAGATGGAGTGAGTACTTCCCAATATATATGTATGAAGTGCAGTTTTCAACCCAAAAGAAACTTTGTGTTCCCAACAACCTAGGTGAAGTACGGCATTCACACACATATAACTCTCAGAACTGAGCATGTAGAGAGACGGTCGTTCATCAAGCAATAATGTACGGTTTGCATGAGAAGTTTTTGCTGTGGTTTCTCACTGTGTTTCCAAGTGCCGGTATTAAGTTCCTGCAGTTTGCATTTTAAAACCGAGTTGGAATGAGTACCTCCCCATATATATGTATGGAGTGCAGTTTGCAACTGAAAATAAACTTTGTGTTCCCAACAAGCTAGGTAAAGGACGGCTTGCACACACACTTATCTCTCAGAACTGAGCATGAGGAGAGACGTTCGTTCATCTAGCATAAAGGGAATGGTTTGCAGGAGAAACATTTACACTTCTTTCTCATTGTGTTTCATAGTGCCGGTTTTAAGTTCCTGCAGTTTGCATTGTAAAACCGAGTTGTAATGTGTACCTCCCTATATAAATATAAGGAGTGCAGTTTCAACTGAAAAGAAAATTTCGCTTCCTACAAGTTGGTGAAGGACGGCTTTAACACACACTTATCTCTCAGAACTGAGCATGTGGAGAGACGTTCGTTAATCTAGCACAAAGGGAACGTTTTGCAGGAGAAATTTTAATCTGGTTTCCCAGTTTTTTTCCTAGAGCCGGTTTGAGTTTCCTCCAGTTTCACTGTAAAACCGAGTTGGAGTGAGTTCCTCACTTATATATGTATGGGCTGCATTTTGCAATTGAAAAGAAACTGTGTTCCCAACAAACAAGGTTAAGGACGGCTTGCACAATCTTATCTCTCAGAACTGAGCATGTGGAGAGACGTTCGTTCATATAGCACAAATGGAACGGGTTGCAGGGGAAATTTTTATTCTGATTTCTTAGTGTGTTTCCTAGTGCCGGTTTGAAGTTCCTGCAGTTTTCACTGTAAAACCCAATTGCAGCGACTACCTTTCCATATATATGTATGGAGTGCCGTTTGCAACTGAAAAAAAACTTTGTGTTCCAAATTAGCTAGGTGAAGCACTGCTTGCACACACACATATCTCTCAGAACTGAGCATGAGGAGAGACGTTCGTTCATCTAGCATAAAGGGAATGTGTTGTAGTAGAAACTTTTTCTCTGGTTTCTCAGTGTGTTTCCTAGTTCCGGTTTGAGTTTCCTCCATTTTTCACTGTAAAACCGAATCGGAGTGTGTTCCTACGCATATATATGTATTGGGTGCATTTTTCAATTGAAACGAAACTGTGTTCCCAACAAACTATTTGAAGTACGGCTTGCACACACACTTATCTCTCAGAACTGAGTATGTGGAGAGACGTTCGTTCATCTAGCACAAAGGGAACGGGTTGCAGTGGAAATTTTTATTCTGGTTTCTCAGTGTGTTTCCTAGTGCCGTTATGAAGTTCCTGCAGTTTTCACTGTAAAATCGAGTTAGAGCGTTTACCTCCCCATATATATGTATGGAGTGCAGTTTTCAACTGAAAAAAACTTTTGTTTCCAACAATTTGGTGAAGGACTGCTTTCACACCCTTACCTCTCAGAAATGAGCATGTAGAGATACGGTCGTTCATCTAGCAAAAAGGGTACGGTTTGCAGGAGTAACTTTTGCTGTGTTTTCTCACTGTGTTTCCAACTTCCGGTTTGAAGTTCCTGCAGTTTGCATTTTAAAACCGAGTTGGAGTGAGTACCTCCCCATATATATGTATGAAGTGCAGTTTTCAACTGAAAAGAAACTTTGTGTTCCCAACAACCTAGGTGAAGTACGGCGTTCACGCACATATAACTCTGAGAACTGAGCATGTAGATAGACGGTCGTTCATCTAGCAAAAATGGTACGGTTTGCAGGAGAAACTTTTGCTTTGTTTTCTCACTGTGTTTCCAAGTGCCGGTTTGAAGTTCCTGCAGTTTGTATTTTATAACCGAGTTGGTGCGAGTACCTCCCCATATATATGTATGCAGTGCCGTTTTCAACTGAAAAAAACTTTCGTTTCCTACAAGTTGGTGACGGAATTCTTTCACAAACAATTATCTCTCAGAACTGAGCATGTGGAGAGACGTTTGTTCATCTAGCACCAGGGAACGTGTTGCAGGTGAAACTTTTACTCTGGTTTCTCAGTGTTTTTCCTAGTGCCGGTTTGAAGTTCCTGCAGTTTTCACTTTAAAACCAACATGGATCGAGTACCTCCCCATATATATGTATGGAGTGTAGTTTGCAACTGAAAAGAAACTTGGTGTTCCCAACAAGCTAGATGAATGACGGCTTGCACACACACTTATCTCTCAGAACTCAGCATGAGGAGAGACATTCATTCAACTACACAAAGGGAAAGGGTTGCAGGTGAAACATTTAATCTTCTTTCTCAGTGTGTTTCCAAGGGCCTGTTTGAAGTTCCTGCACTTTTCACTGAAAAACCGAGTTGGTGCGTGTACCTCCACATATATATGCATGGAGTGCAGTATGCAACTGAAAAGAAACTTTGTGTTCACTACAAGCTAGGTGAAGAACGGTGTCACACACAACTCTCAGAAATGAGCATGTGGAGAGACTTCGTTCATCTAGCACTAGGGGAAAGGATTACAGGGGAAACTATTACTCTGGTTTCTCAGTGTGTTTCCTAGTACCGGTTTGAAATTCCTGCAGTTTTCTCTGTAAAACCGAGTTGGAGCGAGTACATCCCCTTATATATGTATGGAGTGGAATTTGCAACTGAAAGAAACTTTGTGTTCCTAACAAGCAAGGTGAAGGACGGCATTCACACACACTTATCTCTCAGAACTGAGCATGTGGAGAGACTTCCGTTTATCTAGCACAAAGGGAACGGTTTGCAGAAGAAAGTTTTACTCTGGTTTCTCAGTGTGTTTTCTAGTGCCGATTTTAAATTCCTGCATTTTTCATAGTAAAACAGTGTTGGAACGAGTACCTCCCCATATAAATGTATGGAGTGCAGTGTGCAACTGAATACAAACTTGTCTTCCAAACAAGCTAGGTGAAAGACAGATTGCACACACACATAACTCTCAGTACTGTGCATGTGGAGAGACGTTTGTTCATCTAGCACAAAAGAACGAGTGGCAGGAGAAATTTTACTCTGGTTTCTCAGTATGTTTCCTATTGCCGGTTTGAAGTTCTTGCAGTTTTCACTGTAACACCGAGTTGGACCGAGTACCACCCCATATATATATATGGAGTGCAGGTTTCAACTGAAAAGAAACTTTCGTTTCCTACAAGTTGGTGAAGGACGGCTTTCACACACACTTATCTCTCAGAACTTAGCATGTGGAGAGACGATCGTTCATCTAGCACCAGGGAACCGGTTGCAGGAGAAACTTTTACTCTGGTTTCTCAGTGTTTTTCCTAGTGCTGGTTAGAAGTTCCTGCAGTTTTCACTTTAAAACCGAGATGGATCGAGTACCTACCCGTATATATATATGGAATGCATTTTGCAACTGAAAAGAAACATTGTGTTCCCAACAAGCTAGCTGAACTACGGCTTTCATACACACATCTGTTAGAACTTAACATTTGGAGAGACGTTCGTCATCTAGCACAAATGGAACGTTTTGCAGGAGAAACTTTTATTCTGGATTCTCAGTGTGTTTCCTAGTTCCTGTTTGAGTTTCCTCGAATTTTCACTGTAAAACCGAGTTGGAGTCAATTCCTCCCCATATATATGTATAGGGTGCATTTTGCAATTGAAAAGAAACTGTTTTCCCAACAAGCTAGGTGAAGAACGGCTTTCACACACACTTAACACTCAGAACTGAGCATGTGGAGAGACTTTCGTTCATCTAGCACAAGGGGAACGGATTACAGGGGAAACTTTTACTCTGGTTTCTCAGTGTGTTTCCTAGTGCCGGTATGAAATTCCTGCAGTTTTCACTGTAAAACCGAGTTGGAGCGAGTACCTCCCCATATATATGTATGGAGTGCAGTTTGATATTCAAAAGAATGTTTGTGTTCCCAGGAAGCTAGGTGAAGTACGACTTTAACACACTATTAAATCTTAGAACTTAGCATGTGGAGAGACGTTCATTCATCTAGCATAAAGGGAAAGATTTGCAGGAGAAACTTTTACTCTGGTTTCTCAGTGTGTTTCCTACTGCCGGTTTGAGTTTCCGCCAGTTTTCACTGTAAAACCGAGTTGGAGTGAGTTCCTCTCCATATATATGTATGGGGTGCATTTTTCAATTGAAAAGGAACAGTGTTCCCAACAAGCTAGGTGAAGAACGGCTTGCACTCCCCCTTATCTCTCAGAACTAAGCATGTGGAGAGAAGTTCTTTCAACTAGCACAAATGGCACGTGTTGCAGGAGAAATTTTGCTCTCGTTTCTCAGTGCGTTTCCTAGTGCCGTCTTGAAGTTCCTGCAGTTTTCACTGCAAAACCGAGTTGGATCGAGTACCAACCCATATATATGAATGGGGTGCTCTTTGCAACTGAACAGAAACTGTGTTAACAACAAGCTAGGTGAAGGATGGCTTGCACACACAATTATCTCTCAGAACTGAGCATGTGGAGAGACGTTCGTTCATCTGGCACAAGTGGAATGGTTAGCAGGAGAAGCTTTAACTCGTGTATCTCAGTGAATTTCCTAGTGCTGGTTTGAAGTTCCTTCAGTTTTTACTGTAAAACCGAGTTGGAGCGAGTACCTATCCATATATATGTATGGAGGGCAGTTTGCAACTTAAAAGTAACTTTGTGTTCCCAACAAGCTAGGTGAAGGACGGCTTGCACACACACCTATCTCTCAGATCTGAGCATTTGGGGAGACGTTCGTTCATCTAGCTCAAATGGAACGGGTTGCAGTAGTAACATTAACTCTTGCTTCTCAGTGTGTTTCCTAGTGCTGATTTGAAGTTCCTGCACTTTTCACTGTAATACCGAGTTGGAGCGTGTACCTCCCCATATATATTCATGGATTGAAGTATGGAACTGAAAAGAAACTTTGTGTTCCAAACAAGCTAGTTGAAGGACGGCTTTCACACACACTTATCTCTCAAATCTGAGCATGTGGAGAGAATTTCGTTCATCTAGCAAAAATGGAACTGTTTGCAGGAGAAATTTTACTCTGGTTTTTCAGTGTGTTTCCAAGAGCCGGTTTGAATTTCCTCCAGTTTTCACTGTAAAACCGGGTTGGATTTAGTTCCACCCCATATATATGTATGGGGTGCATTTTGCAATTGAAAAGATACTGTGATCCCAACAAGCTAGTTGAAAGTCGGCTTGCACACACACATATCTCTCAGAACTAATCATGAGGAGAGAGGTTCGTTCATCTAGCAGAAAGGCAACGGGTTGCAGGGAAATTTTTATTCTGTTTTCAAAGTGTGTTTCCTAGTGCCGGTTTGAAGTTCCTGCCGATTTCACTGTAAAAACGAATTGGAGCGAGAACCTCTCCATATATAAGTATCGAGTTCAGTTTGCAATTGAAAAGAAACTTTGTGTTCCAAACAAGCGAGTTGAAGGACGGCTTGCACACACACTTATCTCTCAGAACTGAGCATGTGAAGAGACATTCGTTCATCTAGCACAAATGGAATGGGTTTCAGGTGAAATTTTACTCTGGTTTCTCAGTGTGTTTCCTAGTGCCGGTTTGAAGTTAATGCAGTTTCCACTGTAAAACCGAATTGGAGCGAGTACCTCCCCTTATATTTGTAAAGAGTGCAGTTTTCAACTGAAAAGAATCTTTGTGTTTCCAACAAATTGGTGAAGGACGGCTTTCACACACACTTATCTCTCAGAACTGAGCATGTGAAGAGACATTCGTTCATCTAACACAAATGGAACGGGTTGCAGGAGAAAATTTACTCTGGTTTCTCCGTGTGTTTCCTAGTGCCGGTTTGATGTTCCTGCAGTTTTCACTGCAAAACCGAGTAGGATCGAGTACCTCCACATATATATGTATGGAGAGGAATTTACATGTGAAAAGAAACTTTGTGTTCCCAACAAGGTAGGTGAAGGACGGCATTCACACACACTTATCTCTAGAACTGAGCATGTGGAGAGACGTTCGTTCATCTATCACAAAGGAAACGGTTGGCAGGTGTAACTTTTACTATGGATTCTCAGTGTGTTTCCTAGTGCCGGTTAGAAGTTCCTGCACTTTTCACTGTAAAACCGAGTGGGAGCGAAAACCTCCTCATATATATTCACGGAGTGTAGTATGCAACTGAAAAGAAACTCTGTGTTCCCAACAAGCTAGGTGAAGGACAGCTTGCACACACACTTATTTCTCAGAACTGAGCATGTGGAGAGACTATCGTTCATCTAGCACAAGGGGAACTGGTAACAGGGGAAACTATTACTCTGGTTTCTCAGTGTGTTTCCTAGTGCGGGTTTGAAGTTCCTTCAGATTTCACTGTAATACCGAGTTTGATCGAGTACCTCCCCATATATTTGTATGGAGTGCAGTTTGCAACTGAAAAGAAACTTTGTGTTCAAAACAAGCTAAGTGAAGGATGGCTTGCACACACACTTATCTCTCAGAACTGAGTATGTGGAGAGACGTTGGTTCATCTAGCACAAAGGGAACGGGTTGCAGTGGAAATTTTTATTCTGGTTTCTCAGTGTGTTTCCTAGTGCCGTTATGAAGTTCCTGCAGTTTTCACTGTAAAATCGAGTTAGAGCGTTTACCTCCCCATATATATGTATGGAGTGCAGTTTTCAACTGAAAAAAACTTTTGTTTCCAACAATTTGGTGAAGGACTGCTTTCACACCCTTACCTCTCAGAAATGAGCATGTAGAGGTACGGTCGTTTATCTAGCAAAAAGGGTACGGTTTGCAGGAGTAACTTTTGCTGTGTTTTCTCACTGTGTTTCCAACTTCCGGTTTGAAGTTCCTGCAGTTTGCATTTTAAAACCGAGTTGGAGTGAGTACCTCCCCATATATATGTATGAAGTGCAGTTTTCAACTGAAAAGAAACTTTGTGTTCCCAACAACCTAGGTGAAGTACGGTGTTCACGCACATATAACTCTGAGAACTGAGCATGTAGATAGACGGTCGTTCATCTAGCAAAAATGGTACGGTTTGCAGGAGAAACTTTTGCTTTGTTTTCTCACTGTGTTTCCAAGTGCCGGTTTGAAGTTCCTGCAGTTTGTATTTTATAACCGAGTTGGTGCGAGTACCTCCCCATATATATGTATGGAGTGCCGTTTTCAACTGAAAAAAACTTTCGTTTCCTACAAGTTGGTGACGGAATTCTTTCACAAACAATTATCTCTCAGAACTGAGCATGTGGAGAGACGTTTGTTCATCTAGCACCAGGGAACGTGTTGCAGGTGAAACTTTTACTCTGGTTTCTCAGTGTTTTTCCTAGTGCCGGTTTGAAGTTCCTGCAGTTTTCACTTTAAAACCAACATGGATCGAGTACCTCCCCATATATATGTATGGAGTGTAGTTTGCAACTGAAAAGAAACTTGGTGTTCCCAACAAGCTAGATGAATGACGGCTTGCACACACACTTATCTCTCAGAACTCAGCATGAGGAGAGACATTCATTCAACTACACAAAGGGAAAGGGTTGCAGGTGAAACATTTAATCTTCTTTCTCAGTGTGTTTCCAAGGGCCTGTTTGAAGTTCCTGCACTTTTCACTGAAAAACCGAGTTGGTGCGTGTACCTCCACATATATATGCATGGAGTGCAGTATGCAACTGAAAAGAAACTTTGTGTTCACTACAAGCTAGGTGAAGAACGGTGTCACACACAACTCTCAGAAATGAGCATGTGGAGAGACTTCGTTCATCTAGCACTAGGGGAAAGGATTACAGGGGAAACTATTACTCTGGTTTCTCAGTGTGTTTCCTAGTACCGGTTTGAAATTCCTGCAGTTTTCTCTGTAAAACCGAGTTGGAGCGAGTACATCCCCTTATATATGTATGGAGTGGAATTTGCAACTGAAAGAAACTTTGTGTTCCTAACAAGCAAGGTGAAGGACGGCATTCACACACACTTATCTCTCAGAACTGAGCATGTGGAGAGACTTCCGTTTATCTAGCACAAAGGGAACGGTTTGCAGAAGAAAGTTTTACTCTGGTTTCTCAGTGTGTTTTCTAGTGCCGATTTTAAATTCCTGCATTTTTCATAGTAAAACAGTGTTGGAACGAGTACCTCCCCATATAAATGTATGGAGTGCAGTGTGCAACTGAATACAAACTTGTCTTCCAAACAAGCTAGGTGAAAGACAGATTGCACACACACATAACTCTCAGTACTGTGCATGTGGAGAGACGTTTGTTCATCTAGCACAAAAGAACGAGTGGCAGGAGAAATTTTACTCTGGTTTCTCAGTATGTTTCCTATTGCCGGTTTGAAGTTCTTGCAGTTTTCACTGTAACACCGAGTTGGACCGAGTACCACCCCATATATATATATGGAGTGCAGGTTTCAACTGAAAAGAAACTTTCGTTTCCTACAAGTTGGTGAAGGACGGCTTTCACACACACTTATCTCTCAGAACTTAGCATGTGGAGAGACGATCGTTCATCTAGCACCAGGGAACCGGTTGCAGGAGAAACTTTTACTCTGGTTTCTCAGTGTTTTTCCTAGTGCTGGTTAGAAGTTCCTGCAGTTTTCACTTTAAAACCGAGATGGATCGAGTACCTCCCCGTATATATATATGGAATGCATTTTGCAACTGAAAAGAAACATTGTGTTCCCAACAAGCTAGCTGAACTACGGCTTTCATACACACATCTGTTAGAACTTAACATTTGGAGAGACGTTCGTCATCTAGCACAAATGGAACGTTTTGCAAGAGAAACTTTTATTCTGGATTCTCAGTGTGTTTCCTAGTTCCTGTTTGAGTTTCCTCGAATTTTCACTGTAAAACCGAGTTGGAGTCAATTCCTCCCCATATATATGTATAGGGTGCATTTTGCAATTGAAAAGAAACTGTTTTCCCAACAAGCTAGGTGAAGAACGGCTTTCACACACACTTAACACTCAGAACTGAGCATGTGGAGAGACTTTCGTTCATCTAGCACAAGGGGAACGGATTACAGGGGAAACTTTTACTCTGGTTTCTCAGTGTGTTTCCTAGTGCCGGTATGAAATTCCTGCAGTTTTCACTGTAAAACCGAGTTGGAGCGAGTACCTCCCCATATATATGTATGGAGTGCAGTTTGATATTCAAAAGAATGTTTGTGTTCCCAGGAAGCTAGGTGAAGTACGACTTTAACACACTATTAAATCTTAGAACTTAGCATGTGGAGAGACGTTCATTCATCTAGCATAAAGGGAAAGATTTGCAGGAGAAACTTTTACTCTGGTTTCTCAGTGTGTTTCCTACTGCCGGTTTGAGTTTCCGCCAGTTTTCACTGTAAAACCGAGTTGGAGTGAGTTCCTCTCCATATATATGTATGGGGTGCATTTTTCAATTGAAAAGGAACAGTGTTCCCAACAAGCTAGGTGAAGAACGGCTTGCACTCCCCCTTATCTCTCAGAACTAAGCATGTGGAGAGAAGTTCTTTCAACTAGCACAAATGGCACGTGTTGCAGGAGAAATTTTGCTCTCGTTTCTCAGTGCGTTTCCTAGTGCCGTCTTGAAGTTCCTGCAGTTTTCACTGCAAAACCGAGTTGGATCGAGTACCAACCCATATATATGAATGGGGTGCTCTTTGCAACTGAACAGAAACTGTGTTAACAACAAGCTAGGTGAAGGATGGCTTGCACACACAATTATCTCTCAGAACTGAGCATGTGGAGAGACGTTCGTTCATCTGGCACAAGTGGAATGGTTAGCAGGAGAAGCTTTAACTCGTGTATCTCAGTGAATTTCCTAGTGCTGGTTTGAAGTTCCTTCAGTTTTTACTGTAAAACCGAGTTGGAGCGAGTACCTATCCATATATATGTATGGAGGGCAGTTTGCAACTTAAAAGTAACTTTGTGTTCCCAACAAGCTAGGTGAAGGACGGCTTGCACACACACCTATCTCTCAGATCTGAGCATTTGGGGAGACGTTCGTTCATCTAGCTCAAATGGAACGGGTTGCAGTAGTAACATTAACTCTTGCTTCTCAGTGTGTTTCCTAGTGCTGATTTGAAGTTCCTGCACTTTTCACTGTAATACCGAGTTGGAGCGTGTACCTCCCCATATATATTCATGGATTGAAGTATGGAACTGAAAAGAAACTTTGTGTTCCAAACAAGCTAGTTGAAGGACGGCTTTCACACACACTTATCTCTCAAATCTGAGCATGTGGAGAGAATTTCGTTCATCTAGCAAAAATGGAACTGTTTGCAGGAGAAATTTTACTCTGGTTTTTCAGTGTGTTTCCAAGAGCCGGTTTGAATTTCCTCCAGTTTTCACTGTAAAACCGGGTTGGATTTAGTTCCACCCCATATATATGTATGGGGTGCATTTTGCAATTGAAAAGATACTGTGATCCCAACAAGCTAGTTGAAAGTCGGCTTGCACACACACATATCTCTCAGAACTAATCATGAGGAGAGAGGTTCGTTCATCTAGCAGAAAGGCAACGGGTTGCAGGGAAATTTTTATTCTGTTTTCAAAGTGTGTTTCCTAGTGCCGGTTTGAAGTTCCTGCCGATTTCACTGTAAAAACGAATTGGAGCGAGAACCTCTCCATATATAAGTATCGAGTTCAGTTTGCAATTGAAAAGAAACTTTGTGTTCCAAACAAGCGAGTTGAAGGACGGCTTGCACACACACTTATCTCTCAGAACTGAGCATGTGAAGAGACATTCGTTCATCTAGCACAAATGGAATGGGTTTCAGGTGAAATTTTACTCTGGTTTCTCAGTGTGTTTCCTAGTGCCGGTTTGAAGTTAATGCAGTTTCCACTGTAAAACCGAATTGGAGCGAGTACCTCCCCTTATATTTGTAAAGAGTGCAGTTTTCAACTGAAAAGAATCTTTGTGTTTCCAACAAATTGGTGAAGGACGGCTTTCACACACACTTATCTCTCAGAACTGAGCATGTGAAGAGACATTCGTTCATCTAACACAAATGGAACGGGTTGCAGGAGAAAATTTACTCTGGTTTCTCCGTGTGTTTCCTAGTGCCGGTTTGATGTTCCTGCAGTTTTCACTGCAAAACCGAGTAGGATCGAGTACCTCCACATATATATGTATGGAGAGGAATTTACATGTGAAAAGAAACTTTGTGTTCCCAACAAGGTAGGTGAAGGACGGCATTCACACACACTTATCTCTAGAACTGAGCATGTGGAGAGACGTTCGTTCATCTATCACAAAGGAAACGGTTGGCAGGTGTAACTTTTACTATGGATTCTCAGTGTGTTTCCTAGTGCCGGTTAGAAGTTCCTGCACTTTTCACTGTAAAACCGAGTGGGAGCGAAAACCTCCTCATATATATTCACGGAGTGTAGTATGCAACTGAAAAGAAACTCTGTGTTCCCAACAAGCTAGGTGAAGGACAGCTTGCACACACACTTATTTCTCAGAACTGAGCATGTGGAGAGACTATCGTTCATCTAGCACAAGGGGAACTGGTAACAGGGGAAACTATTACTCTGGTTTCTCAGTGTGTTTCCTAGTGCGGGTTTGAAGTTCCTTCAGATTTCACTGTAATACCGAGTTTGATCGAGTACCTCCCCATATATTTGTATGGAGTGCAGTTTGCAACTGAAAAGAAACTTTGTGTTCAAAACAAGCTAAGTGAAGGATGGCTTGCACACACACTTATCTCTCAGAACTGAGTATGTGGAGAGACGTTGGTTCATCTAGCACAAAGGGAACGGGTTGCAGTGGAAATTTTTATTCTGGTTTCTCAGTGTGTTTCCTAGTGCCGTTATGAAGTTCCTGCAGTTTTCACTGTAAAATCGAGTTAGAGCGTTTACCTCCCCATATATATGTATGGAGTGCAGTTTTCAACTGAAAAAAACTTTTGTTTCCAACAATTTGGTGAAGGACTGCTTTCACACCCTTACCTCTCAGAAATGAGCATGTAGAGGTACGGTCGTTTATCTAGCAAAAAGGGTACGGTTTGCAGGAGTAACTTTTGCTGTGTTTTCTCACTGTGTTTCCAACTTCCGGTTTGAAGTTCCTGCAGTTTGCATTTTAAAACCGAGTTGGAGTGAGTACCTCCCCATATATATGTATGAAGTGCAGTTTTCAACTGAAAAGAAACTTTGTGTTCCCAACAACCTAGGTGAAGTACGGTGTTCACGCACATATAACTCTGAGAACTGAGCATGTAGATAGACGGTCGTTCATCTAGCAAAAATGGTACGGTTTGCAGGAGAAACTTTTGCTTTGTTTTCTCACTGTGTTTCCAAGTGCCGGTTTGAAGTTCCTGCAGTTTGTATTTTATAACCGAGTTGGTGCGAGTACCTCCCCATATATATGTATGGAGTGCCGTTTTCAACTGAAAAAAACTTTCGTTTCCTACAAGTTGGTGACGGAATTCTTTCACAAACAATTATCTCTCAGAACTGAGCATGTGGAGAGACGTTTGTTCATCTAGCACCAGGGAACGTGTTGCAGGTGAAACTTTTACTCTGGTTTCTCAGTGTTTTTCCTAGTGCCGGTTTGAAGTTCCTGCAGTTTTCACTTTAAAACCAACATGGATCGAGTACCTCCCCATATATATGTATGGAGTGTAGTTTGCAACTGAAAAGAAACTTGGTGTTCCCAACAAGCTAGATGAATGACGGCTTGCACACACACTTATCTCTCAGAACTCAGCATGAGGAGAGACATTCATTCAACTACACAAAGGGAAAGGGTTGCAGGTGAAACATTTAATCTTCTTTCTCAGTGTGTTTCCAAGGGCCTGTTTGAAGTTCCTGCACTTTTCACTGAAAAACCGAGTTGGTGCGTGTACCTCCACATATATATGCATGGAGTGCAGTATGCAACTGAAAAGAAACTTTGTGTTCACTACAAGCTAGGTGAAGAACGGTGTCACACACAACTCTCAGAAATGAGCATGTGGAGAGACTTCGTTCATCTAGCACTAGGGGAAAGGATTACAGGGGAAACTATTACTCTGGTTTCTCAGTGTGTTTCCTAGTACCGGTTTGAAATTCCTGCAGTTTTCTCTGTAAAACCGAGTTGGAGCGAGTACATCCCCTTATATATGTATGGAGTGGAATTTGCAACTGAAAGAAACTTTGTGTTCCTAACAAGCAAGGTGAAGGACGGCATTCACACACACTTATCTCTCAGAACTGAGCATGTGGAGAGACTTCCGTTTATCTAGCACAAAGGGAACGGTTTGCAGAAGAAAGTTTTACTCTGGTTTCTCAGTGTGTTTTCTAGTGCCGATTTTAAATTCCTGCATTTTTCATAGTAAAACAGTGTTGGAACGAGTACCTCCCCATATAAATGTATGGAGTGCAGTGTGCAACTGAATACAAACTTGTCTTCCAAACAAGCTAGGTGAAAGACAGATTGCACACACACATAACTCTCAGTACTGTGCATGTGGAGAGACGTTTGTTCATCTAGCACAAAAGAACGAGTGGCAGGAGAAATTTTACTCTGGTTTCTCAGTATGTTTCCTATTGCCGGTTTGAAGTTCTTGCAGTTTTCACTGTAACACCGAGTTGGACCGAGTACCACCCCATATATATATATGGAGTGCAGGTTTCAACTGAAAAGAAACTTTCGTTTCCTACAAGTTGGTGAAGGACGGCTTTCACACACACTTATCTCTCAGAACTTAGCATGTGGAGAGACGATCGTTCATCTAGCACCAGGGAACCGGTTGCAGGAGAAACTTTTACTCTGGTTTCTCAGTGTTTTTCCTAGTGCTGGTTAGAAGTTCCTGCAGTTTTCACTTTAAAACCGAGATGGATCGAGTACCTCCCCGTATATATATATGGAATGCATTTTGCAACTGAAAAGAAACATTGTGTTCCCAACAAGCTAGCTGAACTACGGCTTTCATACACACATCTGTTAGAACTTAACATTTGGAGAGACGTTCGTCATCTAGCACAAATGGAACGTTTTGCAGGAGAAACTTTTATTCTGGATTCTCAGTGTGTTTCCTAGTTCCTGTTTGAGTTTCCTCGAATTTTCACTGTAAAACCGAGTTGGAGTCAATTCCTCCCCATATATATGTATAGGGTGCATTTTGCAATTGAAAAGAAACTGTTTTCCCAACAAGCTAGGTGAAGAACGGCTTTCACACACACTTAACACTCAGAACTGAGCATGTGGAGAGACTTTCGTTCATCTAGCACAAGGGGAACGGATTACAGGGGAAACTTTTACTCTGGTTTCTCAGTGTGTTTCCTAGTGCCGGTATGAAATTCCTGCAGTTTTCACTGTAAAACCGAGTTGGAGCGAGTACCTCCCCATATATATGTATGGAGTGCAGTTTGATATTCAAAAGAATGTTTGTGTTCCCAGGAAGCTAGGTGAAGTACGACTTTAACACACTATTAAATCTTAGAACTTAGCATGTGGAGAGACGTTCATTCATCTAGCATAAAGGGAAAGATTTGCAGGAGAAACTTTTACTCTGGTTTCTCAGTGTGTTTCCTACTGCCGGTTTGAGTTTCCGCCAGTTTTCACTGTAAAACCGAGTTGGAGTGAGTTCCTCTCCATATATATGTATGGGGTGCATTTTTCAATTGAAAAGGAACAGTGTTCCCAACAAGCTAGGTGAAGAACGGCTTGCACTCCCCCTTATCTCTCAGAACTAAGCATGTGGAGAGAAGTTCTTTCAACTAGCACAAATGGCACGTGTTGCAGGAGAAATTTTGCTCTCGTTTCTCAGTGCGTTTCCTAGTGCCGTCTTGAAGTTCCTGCAGTTTTCACTGCAAAACCGAGTTGGATCGAGTACCAACCCATATATATGAATGGGGTGCTCTTTGCAACTGAACAGAAACTGTGTTAACAACAAGCTAGGTGAAGGATGGCTTGCACACACAATTATCTCTCAGAACTGAGCATGTGGAGAGACGTTCGTTCATCTGGCACAAGTGGAATGGTTAGCAGGAGAAGCTTTAACTCGTGTATCTCAGTGAATTTCCTAGTGCTGGTTTGAAGTTCCTTCAGTTTTTACTGTAAAACCGAGTTGGAGCGAGTACCTATCCATATATATGTATGGAGGGCAGTTTGCAACTTAAAAGTAACTTTGTGTTCCCAACAAGCTAGGTGAAGGACGGCTTGCACACACACCTATCTCTCAGATCTGAGCATTTGGGGAGACGTTCGTTCATCTAGCTCAAATGGAACGGGTTGCAGTAGTAACATTAACTCTTGCTTCTCAGTGTGTTTCCTAGTGCTGATTTGAAGTTCCTGCACTTTTCACTGTAATACCGAGTTGGAGCGTGTACCTCCCCATATATATTCATGGATTGAAGTATGGAACTGAAAAGAAACTTTGTGTTCCAAACAAGCTAGTTGAAGGACGGCTTTCACACACACTTATCTCTCAAATCTGAGCATGTGGAGAGAATTTCGTTCATCTAGCAAAAATGGAACTGGTTGCAGGAGAAATTTTACTCTGGTTTTTCAGTGTGTTTCCAAGAGCCGGTTTGAGTTTCCTCCAGTTTTCACTGTAAAACCGGGTTGGATTTAGTTCCAACCCATATATATGTATGGGGTGCATTTTGCAATTGAAAAGAAACTGTGATCCCAACAAGCTAGTTGAAGGTCGGCTTGCACACACACATATCTCTCAGAACTAATCATGAGGAGATAGGTTCGTTCATCTAGCAGAAAGGAAACGGGTTGCAGGGAAATTTTTATTCTGTTTTCAAAGTGTGTTTCCTAGTGCCGGTTTGAATTTCCTGCCGTTTTCACTGTAAAAACGAGTTGGAGCGAGAACCTCTCCATATATAAGTATCGAGTTCAGTTTGCAAATGAAAAGAAACTTTGTGTTCCAACAAGCGAGTTGAAGGACGGCTTGCACACACACTTATCTCTCAGAAATGAGCATGTTGAGAGACTTTCTTTCATTTAGCAAAAAGGGAAAGGGTTGCAGGGGAAACATTTACTCTGTTTTCTCAGTGTTTTTCCTAGTGCCGGTTTGAAGTTCCTGCACTTTTCACTGTAAAACCGAGTAGGAGCGTGTACATCCCCATATATATGCATGGAGTGCAGTATGCAACTGAAAAGAAACTTTGTGTTCCCAACATGCTAGGTGAAGTACGGCTTTCACACACATATATCTCTCAGAACTGAGCATGTGAAGAGACATTCGTTCATCTAGCACAAATGGAATGGGTTGCAGGTGAAATTTTACTCTGGTTTCTCAGTGTGTTTCCTAGTGCCGGTTTGAAGTTAATGCAGTATTCACTGTAAAACCGAATTAGAGAGGGTACCTCCCCTTATATATGTATGGAGTGCATTTTTCAACTGAAAAGAATCTTTGTGTTTCCAACAAATTGGTGAAGGACGGCTTTCACACACACTTATCTCTCAGAACTGAGCATGTGAAGAGACATTCGTTCATCTAAAACAAATGGAACGGGTTGCAGGAGAAAATTTACTCTGGTTTCTCCATGTGTTTCCTAGTGCCGGTTTGAAGTTCCCGCAGTTTTCACTGCAATACCGAGTTGGATCTAGTACCTCCACATATATATGTATGGAGAGGAATTTACATCTGAAAAGAAACTTTGTGTTCCCAAAAAGCTAGGTGAAGGACGGCATTCACACACACTTATCTCTAGAACTGAGCATGTGGAGAGAAGTTCGTTCATCTAGGACAAAGGAAACTGTTGGCAGGTGAAACTTTTACTATGGATTCTCAGTGTGTTTCCTAATGCCGGTTAGATGTTCCTACACTTTTCACTGTAATACCGAGTTGGAGCGAAAACTTCCTCACATATATTCACGGAGTGTAGTATGCAACTGAAAAGAAACTCTGTGTTCCCAACAAGCTAGGTGAAGGACGGCTTGCACACACACTTATTTCTCAGAACTGAGCATGTGTAGAGACTAACGTTCATCTAGCACAAGGGGAACCGGTAACAGGGGAAACTATTACTCTGGTTTCTCAGTGTGTTTCCTAGGGCGGGTTTGAAGTTCCTTCAGTTTTCACTGTAATACCGAGTTTGATCGAGAACCTCCCCATATATTTGTATGGAGTGCAGTTTGCAACTGAAAAGAAACTTTGTGTTCAAAACAAGCTAGGTGAAGGATGGCTTGCACACACACTTATCTCTCAGAACTGAGTATGTGGAGAGACGTTGGTTCATCTAGCATAAAGGGAACGGTTTGCAGGAGAAACTATTCTCTTATTTCTCAGTGTGTTTCCTAGTGCCGGTTTGAAGTGCCTGCACTTTTCACTGTAAAACCGCGTTGGAGCGAGTACCTCACCATATATATGTATGGAGTGCAGGTTGCAACTTAAAAGAAACTTTGTTTTCCCAACAAGATAGGTGAAAGACGGCTTGCACACACATCTATCTCTCAGAAATGAGCATGTGGAGAGACTTTCGTTCATCTAGCACAAATGGAATGGATAGTAGGAGAAACTTGAACCCTTGTATCTCAGTGTGTTTCCTAGTGCTGGTTTGAAGTTCCTACAGTTTTCACTGTAAAACCGTGTTGGAGCGAGTACTTCTCCATATATATGTATGGAGTGCAGTTTGCAAATTTAAAGAAACTTTGTGTTCCACAAATCTATGTGATGGAAAGCTTTCACATACACCTATCTCTCAGAACTGAGCATGTGGAGAGACGTTCGTTCCTCGAGCTCAAAGGGAATGTGTTGCAGGAGGAATTTTAATCTGGTTTCTCATTTTGTTTCCTAGAGCCGGTTTGAGTTTCCTCCAGTTTTCAGTGTAAAACCGAGTTGGAGTGAGTTCCTCACCATATATATGTATAGGGTGCATTTTGCAATTGAAAAGAAACTGTGTTCTTAACAAACTATGTGAAGGACGGCTTGCACACTATTATCTCTCAGAACTGAGCATGTGGAGAGACGTTCGTTCATCTAGCACAAAGGGAACGGGTTGCAGGGGAAATTTTTATTCTGGTTTCTTAGTGTGTTTCCTAGTGTCGGTTTGAATTTTCTGCACTTTTCACAGTAAAACCGAGTTGGTGCGTGTACTTCCCCATATATATGCATGGAGTGTAGTATGCAACTGAAAAGAAACCTTGTGTTCCCAACAAGATAGGTGAAGAACAGCTTCCACACACACATAACACTCAGAACTGAGCATGTGGAGAGACTTTCTTTCATCTAGCACAAGGGGAACGGATTACAGGGGAAACTTTTACTCTGGTTTCTCAGTGTGTTTCCTAGTGCCGGTATGAAATTCCTGCAGTTTTCACTGTAAAACCGAGTTGGAGCGAGTACCTCCCAATATATATGTATTGAGTGCAGTTTGATATTGAAAAGAATGTTTGTGTTCCCAGGAAGCTAGGTGAAGTACGACTTTAACACACTATTAAATCTTAGAACTTAGCATGTGGAGAGACGTTCATTCATCTAGCATAAAGGGAAAGATTTGCAGGAGAAACTTTTACTCTGGTTTCTCAGTGTGTTTCCTAATGACGGTTTGAGTTTCCGCCAGTTTTCACTGTAAAACCGAGTTGGAGTGAGTTCCTCTCCATATATATGTATGGGGTGCTTTTTTCAATTGAAAAGGAACAGTGTTCCCAACAAGCTAGGTGAAGAACGGCTTGCACTCCCCCTTATCTCTCAGAACTAAGCATGTGGAGAGAAGTTCTTTCAACTAGCACAAATGGAACGTGTTGCAGGAGAAATTTTGCTCTCGTTTCTCAGTGCGTTTCCTAGTGCCGTCTTGAAGTTCCTGCAGTTTTCACTGCAAAACCGAGTTGGAGCGAGTACCAACCCATATATATGAATTGGGTGCTCTTTGCAACTGAACAGAAACTGTGTTAACAACAAGCTAGGTGAAGGATGGCTTGCACACACAATTATCTCTCAGAACTGAGCATGTGGAGAGACGTTCGTTCATCTAGCACAAGTGGAATGGTTAGCATGAGAAGCTTTAACTCGTGTATCTCAGTGAATTTCCTAGTGCTGGTTTGAAGTTCCTTCAGTTTTTACTGTAAAACCGAGTTGGAGCGAGTACCTATCCATATATATGTATGGAGGGCAGTTTGCAACTTAAAAATAACTTTGTGTTCTCAACAAGCTAGGTGAAGTACGGCTTGCACACACACCTATCTCTCAGATCTGAACATTTGGGGAGACGTTCGTTCATCTAGCTCAAAGGGAACGGGTTGCAGAAGTAACTTTAACTCTTGCTTCTCAGTGTGTTTCCTAGTGCTGGTTTGAAGTTCCTGCACTTTTCACTGTAATACCGAGTTGGAGCGTGTACCTCCCCATATATATTCATGGATTGAAGTATGGAACTGAAAAGAAAATTTGTGTTCCAAACAAGCTAGTTAAAGAACGGCTTTCACACACAATTACCTCTCAAAACTGAGCATGTGGAGAGAATTTCGTTCATCTATCAAAAATGGAACTGTTTGCAGGAGAAATTTTACTCTGGTTTTTCAGTGTGTTTCCAAGAGCCGGTTTGAATTTCCTCCAGTTTTCACTGTAAAACCGGGTTGGATTTAGTTCCACCCCATATATATGTATGGGGTGCATTTTGCAATTGAAAAGAAACTGTGATCCCAACAAGCTAGTTGAAAGTCGGCTTGCACACACACTTATCTCTCAGAACTAATCATGAGGAGAGAGGTTCGTTCATCTAGCAGAAAGGCAACGGGTTGCAGGGAAATTTTTATTCTGTTTTCAAAGTGTGTTTCCTAGTGCCGGTTTGAAGTTCCTGCCGATTTCACTGTAAAAACGAATTGGAGCCAGAACCTCTCCATATATAAGGATCGAGTTCAGTTTGCAATTGAAAAGTAACTTTGTGTTCCAAATAAGCGAGTTGAAGGACGGCATGCACACACACTTCTCTCTCAGAACTGAGCATGTGAAGAGACATTCGTTCATCTAGCACAAATGGAATGGGTTTCAGGTGAAATTTTACTCTGGTTTCTCAGTGTGTTTCCTAGTGCCGGTTTGAAGTTAATGCAGTTTTCACTGTAAAACCGAATTGGAGCGAGTACCTCCCCTTATATTTGTATAGAGTGCAGTTTTCAACTGAAAAGAATCTTTGTGTTTCCAACAAATTGGTGAAGGACGGCTTTCACACACACTTATCTCTCAGAACTGAGCATGTGAAGAGACATTCGTTCATCTAACACAAATGGAACGGGTTGCAGGAGAAAATTTACTCTGGTTTCTCCGTGTGTTTCCTAGTGCCGGTTTGAAGTTCCTGCAGTTTTCACTGCAAAACCGAGTTGGATCGAGTACCTCCACATATATATGTATGGAGAGGAATTTACATCTGAAAAGAAACTTTTTGTTCCCAACAAGGTAGGGGAAGGACGGCATTCACACACACTTATCTCTAGAACTGAGCATGTGGAGAGACGTTCGTTCATCTATCACAAAGGAAACGGTTGGCAGGTGTAACTTTTACTATGGATTCTCAGTGTGTTTCCTAGTGCCGGTTAGAAGTTCCTGCACTTTTCACTGTAAAACCGAGTTGGAGCGAAAACCTCCTCATATATATTCACGGAGTGTAGTATGCAACTGAAAAGAAACTCTGTGTTCCCATCAAGCTAGGTGAAGTACCGCTTGCACACACACTTATTTCTCAGAACTGAGCATGTGGAGAGACTATCGTTTATCTAGCACAAGGGGAACTGGTAACAGGTGAAATTATTACTCTGGTTCCTCAGTGTGTTTCCTAGGGCGGGTTTGAAGTTCCTTCAGTTTTCACTGTAAAACCGAGTTGGCGTTAGTTCTTCCCCATATATATGTATGGGGTGCATTTTGCAATTGAAACGAAACTGTGTTCCCAACAAGTTATTTGAACGACGGCTTGCACACACACTTATCTCTCAGAAATGAGCATATGGAGAGACTTTCGTTCATATAGCTCCAGGGAACCTGTTGCAGGAGAAATTTTACTCTGGTTTCTCAGTATGTTTCCTAGTGCCTGTTTGAAATTCCTGCTGTTTTCTCTGTAAAACCGAGTTGGAGCGAGTACCTACCAATATATATGTATGAAGTGCAGTTTTCAACTGAAAAGAATCTTTGTTTTCCCAACAACTTAGGTGAAGTACGGCGTTCACACACATATATCTCTCAGAACTGAGCATGTAGAGAGACGGTAGTTCATCTAGCAAAAAGGGTACGGTTTTCAGGGGAAAATTTTATTCTTTTTTCTCAGTGTGTTTTCTAGTTCCGATTTTAAGTTCCTTCAGTTTTTATTGTAAAACCGAGTTGGAACGAGTATCTCCCCATAAAAATCTATGGAGTGCTGTTTGCAACTGAAAAGAAACTTGTGTTCCAAACAAGCTAGTTGAAGGACGGTTTGCACACACACTTTTCTCTCAGAACTCTGCATGTGGAGAGACGTTCATTCAACTAGCACCAGGGAACGGGTTGCAGGAGAAACATTTATTCTAGTTTCTAAGTGTGTTTCCTAGGGACAGTTTGAAATTCCTGCAGTTTTCACTGTTGAAACGAGATGGAGCGAGTACCTCCCAATATATATGTATGAAGTGCATTTTCATACTGAAAAGAAAGTTTGAGTTCCCAACAAGCTAGGTGAAGTACGGCGTTCACACACACTTATCTCTAAGAACTGAGCATGTAGAGAGACATTCGTTCATCTAGCACAAACGGTACGGTTTGCAGGAGAAACTTTTTCTGTGCTTTCTCAGTGTGTTTCCTAGTGCCGGTTTGAAGTTCCTGCAGTTTTCACTGTAAAAACGAGATGGAGCGAGTACCTCCCCATATAAATATATGGAATGCAGTTTGCTACTGAAAAGAAACTTTGTGTTCCCAAGAAGCTAGGTGAATTACGACTTTCACACACAATTAAATCTTAGAACTTAGCATGTGTAGAGACGTTCATTCATCTAGCATAAACGGAAAGATTTGCAGGAGAAAGTTTTACTCTGGTTTCTCAGTGTGTTTCCTACTGCCGGTTAGAGTTTCCACCAGTTTTCACTGTAAAACCGAGTTGGAGCGAGTACCTCCCCATATATATGCATGGAGTGAAGTATGGAACTGTAAAGAAACTTTGTGTTCCAAACAAGCTAGTTGAAGGACGGCTTTCACACACACTTATCTCTCAAATCTGAGCATGTGGAGAGAATTTCGTTCATCTAGCAAAAATGGAACTGGTTGCAGGAGAAATTTTACTCTGGTTTTTCAGTGTGTTTCCAAGAGCCGGTTTGAGTTTCCTCCAGTTTTCACTGTAAAACCGGGTTGGATTTAGTTCCACCCCATATATATGTATGGAGTGCATTTTGCAATTGAAAAGAAACTGTGATCCCAACAAGCTAGTTGAAGGTCGGCTTGCACACACACATATGTCTCAGAACTAATCATGAGGAGAGTGGTTCGTTCATCTAGCAGAAAGGCAACGGGTTGCAGGGAAATTTTTATTCTGTTTTCAAAGTGTGTTTCCTAGTGCCGGTTTGAAATTCCTGCCGTTTTCACTGTAAAAACGATTTGGAGAGGGAACCTCTCCATATATAAGTATCGAGTTCAGTTTGCAACTGAAAAGAAACTTTGTGTTCCAAACAAGCGAGTTGAAGGACGGCTTGCACACACACTTATCTCTCAGAAATGAGCATGTTGAGAGACTTTCTTTCATTTAGCAAAAAGGGAAAGGGTTGCAGGGGAAACATTTACTCTGTTTTCTCAGTGTTTTTCCTAGTGCCGGTTTGAAGTTCCTGCACTTTTCACTGTAAAACCGAGTAGGAGCGTGTACATCCCCATATATATGCATGGAGTGCAGTATGCAACTGAAAAGAAACTTTGTGTTCCCAACATGCTAGGTGAAGTACGGCTTTCACACACACATATCTCTCAGAACTGAGCATGTGAAGAGACATTCGTTCATCTAGCACAAATGGAATGGGTTGACGGGGAAATTTTACTCTGGTTTCTCAGTGTGTTTCCTAGTGCCGGTTTGAAGTTAGTGCAGTTTTCACTGTAAAACCGAATTGGAGCGAGTACCTCCCCTTATATATGTATAGAGTGCAGTTTTCAACTGAAAAGTATCTTTGTGTTTCCAACAAATTGGTGAAGGACGGCTTTCACTAACACTTATCTCTCAGAACTGAGCATGTGAAGAGACATTCGTTCATCTAACACAAATGAAACGGGTTGCAGGAGAAATTTTACTCTGGTTTCTCCGTGTGTTTCCTAGTGCCGATTTGAAGTTCCTGCAATTTTCACTGCAAAACCGATTTGGAGCGAGTACCACCACATATATATATATGGAGAGGAATTTGCATCTGTAAAGAAACTTTGTGTTCCCAACAATGTAGGTGAAGTACGGCATTCAGACACACTTATTTCTAGAACTGAGCATGTGGAGAGACGTTCGTTCATCTAGCACAAAGGAAACGGTTGGCAAGTGAAACTTTTACTATGGATTCTCAGTGTGTTTCCTAGTGCCTGTTAGAAGTTCCTGCACTTTTCACTGTTATACCGAGTTGGAGCGAAAACCTCCTGATATATATTCACGGACTGTAGTATGCAACTGAAAAGAAACATTGTGTTCCCAGCAAGCTATGTGAAGGACGGCTTGCACAGACACTTATTTCTCAGAACTGAGCATGTGGAGAGACTATCGTTCATCTAGCACAAGGGGAACCGGTAACAGGTGAAACTATTACTCTGGTTTCTCAGTGTGTTTCCTAGTGCGGGTTTGAAGTTCCTTCAGTTTTCACTGTAAAACCGAGTTGGTGCGAGTTCCTCCCCATATATATGCATGGAGTGCAGTATGCAACTGAAAAGAAACTTTGTGTTCCCAACAAGATAGGTGAAGAACGGCTTTCACACACACTTAACACTCAGAACTTAGCATGTGGAGAGACTTTCGTTCATCTAGCACAAAAGTAAAGTTTTGCAGGAGAAAATTTTCTCTGGTCTCTCAGTGTGTTTCCTAGTTCCTGTTTGAGTTTCCTCCATTTATCACTGTAAAACCGAGTTGGAGCGAGTACCTCCCCATATATATGCATGGAGTGATGTATGGAACTGAAAAGAAACTTTGTGTTCCAAACAAGCTAGTTGAAGGACGGCTTTCACACACACTTATCTCTAAAAACTGAGCATTTGGAGAGATTTTCGTTCATCTAGCAAAAATTGAACGGGTTGCAGGAGAAATTTTACTCTGGTTTTTCAGTGTGTTTCCAAGAGCCGGTTTGAGTTTCCTCCAGTTTTTTTGTAAAACCGGTTTGGATTCTGTTCCACCCCATATATATGTATGGGGTGCATTTTGCAATTGAAAAGAAACTGTGATCCCAAAAAGCTAGTTGAAGGTCGGCTTGCACACACACATATCTCTCAGAACTAATCATGAGGAGAGAGGTTCATTCATCTAGCAGAAAGGCAATGGGTTGCAGGAAAATTTTTATTCTGTTTTCAAAGTGTGTTTCCTAGTGCCGGTTTGAAGTGCCTGCACTTTTCACTGTAAAACCGAGTTGGAGCGATTACCTCCCCATACATATGCATGGAGTGCAGTATGCAACTGAAAAGAAACTTTGTGTTCCAAACAAGCGAGTTGAAAGACGGCTTGCACACACACTTATCTCTCAGAACTGAGCATGTGGAGAGACGTTCGTTCATCTAGCATAAAGGGAATGTGTTGCAGGAGAAACATTTACAGTACTTTCTCAGTGTGTTTCCTAGTGCCTGTTTGAAGTTTCTGCACTTTTCACTGTAAAACCGAGTTGTTGCGAGTACCTCCCCATATATATGCATGGAGTGCAGTATGCAACTGAAAAGAAACTTTGTGTTCCCAACAAGATATTTGAAGAACGGCTTTCACACACACTTAACACTCAGAACTGAGCATGCGGAGAGACTTTCATTCATCTAGCACAAGGGAAACGGATTACAGGGGAAACTATTACACTGGTTTCTCAGTGTGTTTCGTAGTGCCGATTTAAATTCCTGCATTTTTCATAGTAAAACCGTGTTGGAACGAGTACCTACCCATATAAATGTAATGAGTGCAGTTTGCAACTGAATACAAACTTGTGTTCCAAACAAGCTAGGTTTAGGACAGATTGCACACACACATAACTCTCAGAACTATGCCTGTGAAGAGACGTTTGTTCATCTAGCACAAAAGAACGGGTAGCAAGAGAAATTTTACTCTGGTTTCTCAGTATGTTTCCTAGTCCCGTTTTGAAGTTCCTGCAGTTTTCACTTTAAAACCGAGATGGATCGAGTACCTCCCCGTATATATATATGGAATGCATTTTGCAACTGAAAAGAAACATTGTGTTCCCAACAAGCTAGCTGAACTACCGCTTTCACACACACTTATCTCTTAGAACTTAACATTTGGAAAGAAGTTCGATCATCTAGCACAAATGGAAAGTTTTGCAGGAGATACTTTACTCTGGATTCTCAGTGTGTTTCCTAGTGCCTGTTTGAGTTTCCTCCAGTTTTCACTGTAAAACCTATTTGGAGTGAATTCCTCCCCTTATATATGTATGGGGTGCAATTTGCAATTGAAAAGGATCTGTTTTCCCAACAAGCTATTTGAAGGACGGCTTGCACACACACTTATTTCTCAGAACTGAGCATGTTTAGAGACGTTCGTTCATCTAGCAAAAAGGGAATGGTTTGCAGGGGAAATTTTATTCTGGTTTCTTTGTGTGTTTCCTAGTGCCGGTTTGAAGTTCCTGCAGTTTTCACTGTAAAACCCAATTGGAGTGAGTACCTTTCCATATATATTTATGGAGTGCAGTTTGCAACTGAAAAGAAACTTTGTGTTCCCAACAAGCTAGGTAAATGACGGCTTGCATACACACATAACTCTGAGAACTGAGCATGTGGAGAGGCGTTCGTTTATCTAGCATAAACGGAATGGGTTGCAGGAGAAACATTTACACTTCTTTCTCAGTGTGTTTCCTAGTGCCGGTTTTAATTTCCTGCAGTTTGCATTGTAAAACCGTGTTGGAATGAGTACCTCCCAATATAAATGTATGGAGTGCAGTTTCAACAGAAAAGAAACTTTCGTTTACTACAAGTTGGTGAAGGACGGCTTTAACAGACACTTACCTCTCAGAACTGAGCATGTGGAGAGACGTTCGTTCATCTAGCACCAGGGAACGAGTTGCAGTAGGAACTTTTACTCTGGTTTCTCAGTGTTTTTCCTAGTGCTCGTTTGAAGTTCCTGCAGTTTTCACTTTAAAACAGAGATTGATCGAGTACCTCCCGGTATATATATATGGAATGCATTTTGCGACTGAAAAGAAACATTTTTTTCCCAACAAGCTAGCTGAATTATGGCTTTCACACACACTTATCTCTTAGATCTTAGCATGTGGAGAGACGTTCGTTCATCTAGCACAAAGGGAACGTTTTGCAGGAGAAATTTTACTCTGGTTTCTCAGTGTGTTTCCTACTGCCTGTTTGAAATTCCTGCTGATTTCACTGTAAAACCGAGATGGAGTGAGTACTTCCCAATATATATGTATGAAGTGCAGTTTTCAACCCAAAAGAAACTTTGTGTTCCCAACAACCTAGGTGAAGTACGGCATTCACACACATATAACTCTCAGAACTGAGCATGTAGAGAGACGGTCGTTCATCAAGCAATAATGTACGGTTTGCATGAGAAGTTTTTGCTGTGGTTTCTCACTGTGTTTCCAAGTGCCGGTATTAAGTTCCTGCAGTTTGCATTTTAAAACCGAGTTGGAATGAGTACCTCCCCATATATATGTATGGAG
This sequence comes from Camelus ferus, assembly GCF_009834535.1. NCBI lineage: Eukaryota > Metazoa > Chordata > Mammalia > Artiodactyla > Camelidae > Camelus > Camelus ferus. The sequence goes on from NW_022587734.1 coordinate 56,571, forward strand.
TGCAGTTTGCAACTGAAAATAAACTTTGTGTTCCCAACAAGCTAGGTAAAGGACGGCTTGCACACACACTTATCTCTCAGAACTGAGCATGAGGAGAGACGTTCGTTCATCTAGCATAAAGGGAATGGTTTGCAGGAGAAACATTTACACTTCTTTCTCATTGTGTTTCATAGTGCCGGTTTTAAGTTCCTGCAGTTGCATTGTAAAACCGAGTTGTAATGTGTACCTCCCTATATAAATATAAGGAGTGCAGTTTCAACTGAAAAGAAAATTTCGCTTCCTACAAGTTGGTGAAGGACGGCTTTAACACACACTTATCTCTCAGAACTGAGCATGTGGAGAGACGTTCGTTAATCTAGCACAAAGGGAACGTTTTGCAGGAGAAATTTTAATCTGGTTTCCCAGTTTTTTTCCTAGAGCCGGTTTGAGTTTCCTCCAGTTTCACTGTAAAACCGAGTTGGAGTGAGTTCCTCACTTATATATGTATGGGCTGCATTTTGCAATTGAAAAGAAACTGTGTTCCCAACAAACAAGGTTAAGGACGGCTTGCACAATCTTATCTCTCAGAACTGAGCATGTGGAGAGACGTTCGTTCATATAGCACAAATGGAACGGGTTGCAGGGGAAATTTTTATTCTGATTTCTTAGTGTGTTTCCTAGTGCCGGTTTGAAGTTCCTGCAGTTTTCACTGTAAAACCCAATTGCAGCGACTACCTTTCCATATATATGTATGGAGTGCCGTTTGCAACTGAAAAAAAAACTTTGTGTTCCAAATTAGCTAGGTGAAGCACTGCTTGCACACACACATATCTCTCAGAACTGAGCATGAGGAGAGACGTTCGTTCATCTAGCATAAAGGGAATGTGTTGTAGTAGAAACTTTTTCTCTGGTTTCTCAGTGTGTTTCCTAGTTCCGGTTTGAGTTTCCTCCATTTTTCACTGTAAAACCGAATCGGAGTGTGTTCCTACGCATATATATGTATTGGTGCATTTTTCAATTGAAACGAAACTGTGTTCCCAACAAACTATTTGAAGTACGGCTTGCACACACACTTATCTCTCAGAACTGAGTATGTGGAGAGACGTTCGGTTCATCTAGCACAAAGGGAACGGGTTGCAGTGGAAATTTTTATTCTGGTTTCTCAGTGTGTTTCCTAGTGCCGTTATGAAGTTCCTGCAGTTTTCACTGTAAAATCGAGTTAGAGCGTTTACCTCCCCATATATATGTATGGAGTGCAGTTTTCAACTGAAAAAAACTTTTGTTTCCAACAATTTGGTGAAGGACTGCTTTCACACCCTTACCTCTCAGAAATGAGCATGTAGAGGATACGGTCGTTCATCTAGCAAAAAGGGTACGGTTTGCAGGAGTAACTTTTGCTGTGTTTTCTCACTGTGTTTCCAACTTCCGGTTTGAAGTTCCTGCAGTTTGCATTTTAAAACCGAGTTGGAGTGAGTACCTCCCCATATATATGTATGAAGTGCAGTTTTCAACTGAAAAGAAACTTTGTGTTCCCAACAACCTAGGTGAAGTACGGCGTTCACGCACATATAACTCTGAGAACTGAGCATGTAGATAGACGGTCGTTCATCTAGCAAAAATGGTACGGTTTGCAGGAGAAACTTTTGCTTTGTTTTCTCACTGTGTTTCCAAGTGCCGGTTTGAAGTTCCTGCAGTTTGTATTTTATAACCGAGTTGGTGCGAGTACCTCCCCATATATATGTATGGAGTGCCGTTTTCAACTGAAAAAAACTTTCGTTTCCTACAAGTTGGTGACGGAATTCTTTCACAAACAATTATCTCTCAGAACTGAGCATGTGGAGAGACGTTTGTTCATCTAGCACCAGGGAACGTGTTGCAGGTGAAACTTTTACTCTGGTTTCTCAGTGTTTTTCCTAGTGCCGGTTTGAAGTTCCTGCAGTTTTCACTTTAAAACCAACATGGATCGAGTACCTCCCCATATATATGTATGGAGTGTAGTTTGCAACTGAAAAGAAACTTGGTGTTCCCAACAAGCTAGATGAATGACGGCTTGCACACACACTTATCTCTCAGAACTCAGCATGAGGAGAGACATTCATTCAACTACACAAAGGGAAAGGGTTGCAGGTGAAACATTTAATCTTCTTTCTCAGTGTGTTTCCAAGGGCCTGTTTGAAGTTCCTGCACTTTTCACTGAAAAACCGAGTTGGTGCGTGTACCTCCACATATATATGCATGGAGTGCAGTATGCAACTGAAAAGAAACTTTGTGTTCACTACAAGCTAGGTGAAGAACGGTGTCACACACAACTCTCAGAAATGAGCATGTGGAGAGACTTCGTTCATCTAGCACTAGGGGAAAGGATTACAGGGGAAACTATTACTCTGGTTTCTCAGTGTGTTTCCTAGTACCGGTTTGAAATTCCTGCAGTTTTCTCTGTAAAACCGAGTTGGAGCGAGTACATCCCCTTATATATGTATGGAGTGGAATTTGCAACTGAAAGAAACTTTGTGTTCCTAACAAGCAAGGTGAAGGACGGCATTCACACACACTTATCTCTCAGAACTGAGCATGTGGAGAGACTTCCGTTTATCTAGCACAAAGGGAACGGTTTGCAGAAGAAAGTTTTACTCTGGTTTCTCAGTGTGTTTTCTAGTGCCGATTTTAAATTCCTGCATTTTTCATAGTAAAACAGTGTTGGAACGAGTACCTCCCCATATAAATGTATGGAGTGCAGTGTGCAACTGAATACAAACTTGTCTTCCAAACAAGCTAGGTGAAAGACAGATTGCACACACACATAACTCTCAGTACTGTGCATGTGGAGAGACGTTTGTTCATCTAGCACAAAAGAACGAGTGGCAGGAGAAATTTTACTCTGGTTTCTCAGTATGTTTCCTATTGCCGGTTTGAAGTTCTTGCAGTTTTCACTGTAACACCGAGTTGGACCGAGTACCACCCCATATATATATATGGAGTGCAGGTTTCAACTGAAAAGAAACTTTCGTTTCCTACAAGTTGGTGAAGGACGGCTTTCACACACACTTATCTCTCAGAACTTAGCATGTGGAGAGACGATCGTTCATCTAGCACCAGGGAACCGGTTGCAGGAGAAACTTTTACTCTGGTTTCTCAGTGTTTTTCCTAGTGCTGGTTAGAAGTTCCTGCAGTTTTCACTTTAAAACCGAGATGGATCGAGTACCTCCCCGTATATATATATGGAATGCATTTTGCAACTGAAAAGAAACATTGTGTTCCCAACAAGCTAGCTGAACTACGGCTTTCATACACACATCTGTTAGAACTTAACATTTGGAGAGACGTTCGTCATCTAGCACAAATGGAACGTTTTGCAGGAGAAACTTTTATTCTGGATTCTCAGTGTGTTTCCTAGTTCCTGTTTGAGTTTCCTCGAATTTTCACTGTAAAACCGAGTTGGAGTCAATTCCTCCCCATATATATGTATAGGGTGCATTTTGCAATTGAAAAGAAACTGTTTTCCCAACAAGCTAGGTGAAGAACGGCTTTCACACACACTTAACACTCAGAACTGAGCATGTGGAGAGACTTTCGTTCATCTAGCACAAGGGGAACGGATTACAGGGGAAACTTTTACTCTGGTTTCTCAGTGTGTTTCCTAGTGCCGGTATGAAATTCCTGCAGTTTTCACTGTAAAACCGAGTTGGAGCGAGTACCTCCCCATATATATGTATGGAGTGCAGTTTGATATTCAAAAGAATGTTTGTGTTCCCAGGAAGCTAGGTGAAGTACGACTTTAACACACTATTAAATCTTAGAACTTAGCATGTGGAGAGACGTTCATTCATCTAGCATAAAGGGAAAGATTTGCAGGAGAAACTTTTACTCTGGTTTCTCAGTGTGTTTCCTACTGCCGGTTTGAGTTTCCGCCAGTTTTCACTGTAAAACCGAGTTGGAGTGAGTTCCTCTCCATATATATGTATGGGGTGCATTTTTCAATTGAAAAGGAACAGTGTTCCCAACAAGCTAGGTGAAGAACGGCTTGCACTCCCCCTTATCTCTCAGAACTAAGCATGTGGAGAGAAGTTCTTTCAACTAGCACAAATGGCACGTGTTGCAGGAGAAATTTTGCTCTCGTTTCTCAGTGCGTTTCCTAGTGCCGTCTTGAAGTTCCTGCAGTTTTCACTGCAAAACCGAGTTGGATCGAGTACCAACCCATATATATGAATGGGGTGCTCTTTGCAACTGAACAGAAACTGTGTTAACAACAAGCTAGGTGAAGGATGGCTTGCACACACAACTATCTCTCAGAACTGAGCATGTGGAGAGACGTTCGTTCATCTGGCACAAGTGGAATGGTTAGCAGGAGAAGCTTTAACTCGTGTATCTCAGTGAATTTCCTAGTGCTGGTTTGAAGTTCCTTCAGTTTTTACTGTAAAACCGAGTTGGAGCGAGTACCTATCCATATATATGTATGGAGGGCAGTTTGCAACTTAAAAGTAACTTTGTGTTCCCAACAAGCTAGGTGAAGGACGGCTTGCACACACACCTATCTCTCAGATCTGAGCATTTGGGGAGACGTTCGTTCATCTAGCTCAAATGGAACGGGTTGCAGTAGTAACATTAACTCTTGCTTCTCAGTGTGTTTCCTAGTGCTGATTTGAAGTTCCTGCACTTTTCACTGTAATACCGAGTTGGAGCGTGTACCTCCCCATATATATTCATGGATTGAAGTATGGAACTGAAAAGAAACTTTGTGTTCCAAACAAGCTAGTTGAAGGACGGCTTTCACACACACTTATCTCTCAAATCTGAGCATGTGGAGAGAATTTCGTTCATCTAGCAAAAATGGAACTGTTTGCAGGAGAAATTTTACTCTGGTTTTTCAGTGTGTTTCCAAGAGCCGGTTTGAATTTCCTCCAGTTTTCACTGTAAAACCGGGTTGGATTTAGTTCCACCCCATATATATGTATGGGGTGCATTTTGCAATTGAAAAGATACTGTGATCCCAACAAGCTAGTTGAAAGTCGGCTTGCACACACACATATCTCTCAGAACTAATCATGAGGAGAGAGGTTCGTTCATCTAGCAGAAAGGCAACGGGTTGCAGGGAAATTTTTATTCTGTTTTCAAAGTGTGTTTCCTAGTGCCGGTTTGAAGTTCCTGCCGATTTCACTGTAAAAACGAATTGGAGCGAGAACCTCTCCATATATAAGTATCGAGTTCAGTTTGCAATTGAAAAGAAACTTTGTGTTCCAAACAAGCGAGTTGAAGGACGGCTTGCACACACACTTATCTCTCAGAACTGAGCATGTGAAGAGACATTCGTTCATCTAGCACAAATGGAATGGGTTTCAGGTGAAATTTTACTCTGGTTTCTCAGTGTGTTTCCTAGTGCCGGTTTGAAGTTAATGCAGTTTCCACTGTAAAACCGAATTGGAGCGAGTACCTCCCCTTATATTTGTAAAGAGTGCAGTTTTCAACTGAAAAGAATCTTTGTGTTTCCAACAAATTGGTGAAGGACGGCTTTCACACACACTTATCTCTCAGAACTGAGCATGTGAAGAGACATTCGTTCATCTAACACAAATGGAACGGGTTGCAGGAGAAAATTTACTCTGGTTTCTCCGTGTGTTTCCTAGTGCCGGTTTGATGTTCCTGCAGTTTTCACTGCAAAACCGAGTAGGATCGAGTACCTCCACATATATATGTATGGAGAGGAATTTACATGTGAAAAGAAACTTTGTGTTCCCAACAAGGTAGGTGAAGGACGGCATTCACACACACTTATCTCTAGAACTGAGCATGTGGAGAGACGTTCGTTCATCTATCACAAAGGAAACGGTTGGCAGGTGTAACTTTTACTATGGATTCTCAGTGTGTTTCCTAGTGCCGGTTAGAAGTTCCTGCACTTTTCACTGTAAAACCGAGTGGGAGCGAAAACCTCCTCATATATATTCACGGAGTGTAGTATGCAACTGAAAAGAAACTCTGTGTTCCCAACAAGCTAGGTGAAGGACAGCTTGCACACACACTTATTTCTCAGAACTGAGCATGTGGAGAGACTATCGTTCATCTAGCACAAGGGGAACTGGTAACAGGGGAAACTATTACTCTGGTTTCTCAGTGTGTTTCCTAGTGCGGGTTTGAAGTTCCTTCAGATTTCACTGTAATACCGAGTTTGATCGAGTACCTCCCCATATATTTGTATGGAGTGCAGTTTGCAACTGAAAAGAAACTTTGTGTTCAAAACAAGCTAAGTGAAGGATGGCTTGCACACACACTTATCTCTCAGAACTGAGTATGTGGAGAGACGTTGGTTCATCTAGCACAAAGGGAACGGGTTGCAGTGGAAATTTTTATTCTGGTTTCTCAGTGTGTTTCCTAGTGCCGTTATGAAGTTCCTGCAGTTTTCACTGTAAAATCGAGTTAGAGCGTTTACCTCCCCATATATATGTATGGAGTGCAGTTTTCAACTGAAAAAAACTTTTGTTTCCAACAATTTGGTGAAGGACTGCTTTCACACCCTTACCTCTCAGAAATGAGCATGTAGAGGTACGGTCGTTTATCTAGCAAAAAGGGTACGGTTTGCAGGAGTAACTTTTGCTGTGTTTTCTCACTGTGTTTCCAACTTCCGGTTTGAAGTTCCTGCAGTTTGCATTTTAAAACCGAGTTGGAGTGAGTACCTCCCCATATATATGTATGAAGTGCAGTTTTCAACTGAAAAGAAACTTTGTGTTCCCAACAACCTAGGTGAAGTACGGCGTTCACGCACATATAACTCTGAGAACTGAGCATGTAGATAGACGGTCGTTCATCTAGCAAAAATGGTACGGTTTGCAGGAGAAACTTTTGCTTTGTTTTCTCACTGTGTTTCCAAGTGCCGGTTTGAAGTTCCTGCAGTTTGTATTTTATAACCGAGTTGGTGCGAGTACCTCCCCATATATATGTATGGAGTGCCGTTTTCAACTGAAAAAAACTTTCGTTTCCTACAAGTTGGTGACGGAATTCTTTCACAAACAATTATCTCTCAGAACTGAGCATGTGGAGAGACGTTTGTTCATCTAGCACCAGGGAACGTGTTGCAGGTGAAACTTTTACTCTGGTTTCTCAGTGTTTTTCCTAGTGCCGGTTTGAAGTTCCTGCAGTTTTCACTTTAAAACCAACATGGATCGAGTACCTCCCCATATATATGTATGGAGTGTAGTTTGCAACTGAAAAGAAACTTGGTGTTCCCAACAAGCTAGATGAATGACGGCTTGCACACACACTTATCTCTCAGAACTCAGCATGAGGAGAGACATTCATTCAACTACACAAAGGGAAAGGGTTGCAGGTGAAACATTTAATCTTCTTTCTCAGTGTGTTTCCAAGGGCCTGTTTGAAGTTCCTGCACTTTTCACTGAAAAACCGAGTTGGTGCGTGTACCTCCACATATATATGCATGGAGTGCAGTATGCAACTGAAAAGAAACTTTGTGTTCACTACAAGCTAGGTGAAGAACGGTGTCACACACAACTCTCAGAAATGAGCATGTGGAGAGACTTCGTTCATCTAGCACTAGGGGAAAGGATTACAGGGGAAACTATTACTCTGGTTTCTCAGTGTGTTTCCTAGTACCGGTTTGAAATTCCTGCAGTTTTCTCTGTAAAACCGAGTTGGAGCGAGTACATCCCCTTATATATGTATGGAGTGGAATTTGCAACTGAAAGAAACTTTGTGTTCCTAACAAGCAAGGTGAAGGACGGCATTCACACACACTTATCTCTCAGAACTGAGCATGTGGAGAGACTTCCGTTTATCTAGCACAAAGGGAACGGTTTGCAGAAGAAAGTTTTACTCTGGTTTCTCAGTGTGTTTTCTAGTGCCGATTTTAAATTCCTGCATTTTTCATAGTAAAACAGTGTTGGAACGAGTACCTCCCCATATAAATGTATGGAGTGCAGTGTGCAACTGAATACAAACTTGTCTTCCAAACAAGCTAGGTGAAAGACAGATTGCACACACACATAACTCTCAGTACTGTGCATGTGGAGAGACGTTTGTTCATCTAGCACAAAAGAACGAGTGGCAGGAGAAATTTTACTCTGGTTTCTCAGTATGTTTCCTATTGCCGGTTTGAAGTTCTTGCAGTTTTCACTGTAACACCGAGTTGGACCGAGTACCACCCCATATATATATATGGAGTGCAGGTTTCAACTGAAAAGAAACTTTCGTTTCCTACAAGTTGGTGAAGGACGGCTTTCACACACACTTATCTCTCAGAACTTAGCATGTGGAGAGACGATCGTTCATCTAGCACCAGGGAACCGGTTGCAGGAGAAACTTTTACTCTGGTTTCTCAGTGTTTTTCCTAGTGCTGGTTAGAAGTTCCTGCAGTTTTCACTTTAAAACCGAGATGGATCGAGTACCTCCCCGTATATATATATGGAATGCATTTTGCAACTGAAAAGAAACATTGTGTTCCCAACAAGCTAGCTGAACTACGGCTTTCATACACACATCTGTTAGAACTTAACATTTGGAGAGACGTTCGTCATCTAGCACAAATGGAACGTTTTGCAAGAGAAACTTTTATTCTGGATTCTCAGTGTGTTTCCTAGTTCCTGTTTGAGTTTCCTCGAATTTTCACTGTAAAACCGAGTTGGAGTCAATTCCTCCCCATATATATGTATAGGGTGCATTTTGCAATTGAAAAGAAACTGTTTTCCCAACAAGCTAGGTGAAGAACGGCTTTCACACACACTTAACACTCAGAACTGAGCATGTGGAGAGACTTTCGTTCATCTAGCACAAGGGGAACGGATTACAGGGGAAACTTTTACTCTGGTTTCTCAGTGTGTTTCCTAGTGCCGGTATGAAATTCCTGCAGTTTTCACTGTAAAACCGAGTTGGAGCGAGTACCTCCCCATATATATGTATGGAGTGCAGTTTGATATTCAAAAGAATGTTTGTGTTCCCAGGAAGCTAGGTGAAGTACGACTTTAACACACTATTAAATCTTAGAACTTAGCATGTGGAGAGACGTTCATTCATCTAGCATAAAGGGAAAGATTTGCAGGAGAAACTTTTACTCTGGTTTCTCAGTGTGTTTCCTACTGCCGGTTTGAGTTTCCGCCAGTTTTCACTGTAAAACCGAGTTGGAGTGAGTTCCTCTCCATATATATGTATGGGGTGCATTTTTCAATTGAAAAGGAACAGTGTTCCCAACAAGCTAGGTGAAGAACGGCTTGCACTCCCCCTTATCTCTCAGAACTAAGCATGTGGAGAGAAGTTCTTTCAACTAGCACAAATGGCACGTGTTGCAGGAGAAATTTTGCTCTCGTTTCTCAGTGCGTTTCCTAGTGCCGTCTTGAAGTTCCTGCAGTTTTCACTGCAAAACCGAGTTGGATCGAGTACCAACCCATATATATGAATGGGGTGCTCTTTGCAACTGAACAGAAACTGTGTTAACAACAAGCTAGGTGAAGGATGGCTTGCACACACAACTATCTCTCAGAACTGAGCATGTGGAGAGACGTTCGTTCATCTGGCACAAGTGGAATGGTTAGCAGGAGAAGCTTTAACTCGTGTATCTCAGTGAATTTCCTAGTGCTGGTTTGAAGTTCCTTCAGTTTTTACTGTAAAACCGAGTTGGAGCGAGTACCTATCCATATATATGTATGGAGGGCAGTTTGCAACTTAAAAGTAACTTTGTGTTCCCAACAAGCTAGGTGAAGGACGGCTTGCACACACACCTATCTCTCAGATCTGAGCATTTGGGGAGACGTTCGTTCATCTAGCTCAAATGGAACGGGTTGCAGTAGTAACATTAACTCTTGCTTCTCAGTGTGTTTCCTAGTGCTGATTTGAAGTTCCTGCACTTTTCACTGTAATACCGAGTTGGAGCGTGTACCTCCCCATATATATTCATGGATTGAAGTATGGAACTGAAAAGAAACTTTGTGTTCCAAACAAGCTAGTTGAAGGACGGCTTTCACACACACTTATCTCTCAAATCTGAGCATGTGGAGAGAATTTCGTTCATCTAGCAAAAATGGAACTGTTTGCAGGAGAAATTTTACTCTGGTTTTTCAGTGTGTTTCCAAGAGCCGGTTTGAATTTCCTCCAGTTTTCACTGTAAAACCGGGTTGGATTTAGTTCCACCCCATATATATGTATGGGGTGCATTTTGCAATTGAAAAGATACTGTGATCCCAACAAGCTAGTTGAAAGTCGGCTTGCACACACACATATCTCTCAGAACTAATCATGAGGAGAGAGGTTCGTTCATCTAGCAGAAAGGCAACGGGTTGCAGGGAAATTTTTATTCTGTTTTCAAAGTGTGTTTCCTAGTGCCGGTTTGAAGTTCCTGCCGATTTCACTGTAAAAACGAATTGGAGCGAGAACCTCTCCATATATAAGTATCGAGTTCAGTTTGCAATTGAAAAGAAACTTTGTGTTCCAAACAAGCGAGTTGAAGGACGGCTTGCACACACACTTATCTCTCAGAACTGAGCATGTGAAGAGACATTCGTTCATCTAGCACAAATGGAATGGGTTTCAGGTGAAATTTTACTCTGGTTTCTCAGTGTGTTTCCTAGTGCCGGTTTGAAGTTAATGCAGTTTCCACTGTAAAACCGAATTGGAGCGAGTACCTCCCCTTATATTTGTAAAGAGTGCAGTTTTCAACTGAAAAGAATCTTTGTGTTTCCAACAAATTGGTGAAGGACGGCTTTCACACACACTTATCTCTCAGAACTGAGCATGTGAAGAGACATTCGTTCATCTAACACAAATGGAACGGGTTGCAGGAGAAAATTTACTCTGGTTTCTCCGTGTGTTTCCTAGTGCCGGTTTGATGTTCCTGCAGTTTTCACTGCAAAACCGAGTAGGATCGAGTACCTCCACATATATATGTATGGAGAGGAATTTACATGTGAAAAGAAACTTTGTGTTCCCAACAAGGTAGGTGAAGGACGGCATTCACACACACTTATCTCTAGAACTGAGCATGTGGAGAGACGTTCGTTCATCTATCACAAAGGAAACGGTTGGCAGGTGTAACTTTTACTATGGATTCTCAGTGTGTTTCCTAGTGCCGGTTAGAAGTTCCTGCACTTTTCACTGTAAAACCGAGTGGGAGCGAAAACCTCCTCATATATATTCACGGAGTGTAGTATGCAACTGAAAAGAAACTCTGTGTTCCCAACAAGCTAGGTGAAGGACAGCTTGCACACACACTTATTTCTCAGAACTGAGCATGTGGAGAGACTATCGTTCATCTAGCACAAGGGGAACTGGTAACAGGGGAAACTATTACTCTGGTTTCTCAGTGTGTTTCCTAGTGCGGGTTTGAAGTTCCTTCAGATTTCACTGTAATACCGAGTTTGATCGAGTACCTCCCCATATATTTGTATGGAGTGCAGTTTGCAACTGAAAAGAAACTTTGTGTTCAAAACAAGCTAAGTGAAGGATGGCTTGCACACACACTTATCTCTCAGAACTGAGTATGTGGAGAGACGTTGGTTCATCTAGCACAAAGGGAACGGGTTGCAGTGGAAATTTTTATTCTGGTTTCTCAGTGTGTTTCCTAGTGCCGTTATGAAGTTCCTGCAGTTTTCACTGTAAAATCGAGTTAGAGCGTTTACCTCCCCATATATATGTATGGAGTGCAGTTTTCAACTGAAAAAAACTTTTGTTTCCAACAATTTGGTGAAGGACTGCTTTCACACCCTTACCTCTCAGAAATGAGCATGTAGAGGTACGGTCGTTTATCTAGCAAAAAGGGTACGGTTTGCAGGAGTAACTTTTGCTGTGTTTTCTCACTGTGTTTCCAACTTCCGGTTTGAAGTTCCTGCAGTTTGCATTTTAAAACCGAGTTGGAGTGAGTACCTCCCCATATATATGTATGAAGTGCAGTTTTCAACTGAAAAGAAACTTTGTGTTCCCAACAACCTAGGTGAAGTACGGCGTTCACGCACATATAACTCTGAGAACTGAGCATGTAGATAGACGGTCGTTCATCTAGCAAAAATGGTACGGTTTGCAGGAGAAACTTTTGCTTTGTTTTCTCACTGTGTTTCCAAGTGCCGGTTTGAAGTTCCTGCAGTTTGTATTTTATAACCGAGTTGGTGCGAGTACCTCCCCATATATATGTATGGAGTGCCGTTTTCAACTGAAAAAAACTTTCGTTTCCTACAAGTTGGTGACGGAATTCTTTCACAAACAATTATCTCTCAGAACTGAGCATGTGGAGAGACGTTTGTTCATCTAGCACCAGGGAACGTGTTGCAGGTGAAACTTTTACTCTGGTTTCTCAGTGTTTTTCCTAGTGCCGGTTTGAAGTTCCTGCAGTTTTCACTTTAAAACCAACATGGATCGAGTACCTCCCCATATATATGTATGGAGTGTAGTTTGCAACTGAAAAGAAACTTGGTGTTCCCAACAAGCTAGATGAATGACGGCTTGCACACACACTTATCTCTCAGAACTCAGCATGAGGAGAGACATTCATTCAACTACACAAAGGGAAAGGGTTGCAGGTGAAACATTTAATCTTCTTTCTCAGTGTGTTTCCAAGGGCCTGTTTGAAGTTCCTGCACTTTTCACTGAAAAACCGAGTTGGTGCGTGTACCTCCACATATATATGCATGGAGTGCAGTATGCAACTGAAAAGAAACTTTGTGTTCACTACAAGCTAGGTGAAGAACGGTGTCACACACAACTCTCAGAAATGAGCATGTGGAGAGACTTCGTTCATCTAGCACTAGGGGAAAGGATTACAGGGGAAACTATTACTCTGGTTTCTCAGTGTGTTTCCTAGTACCGGTTTGAAATTCCTGCAGTTTTCTCTGTAAAACCGAGTTGGAGCGAGTACATCCCCTTATATATGTATGGAGTGGAATTTGCAACTGAAAGAAACTTTGTGTTCCTAACAAGCAAGGTGAAGGACGGCATTCACACACACTTATCTCTCAGAACTGAGCATGTGGAGAGACTTCCGTTTATCTAGCACAAAGGGAACGGTTTGCAGAAGAAAGTTTTACTCTGGTTTCTCAGTGTGTTTTCTAGTGCCGATTTTAAATTCCTGCATTTTTCATAGTAAAACAGTGTTGGAACGAGTACCTCCCCATATAAATGTATGGAGTGCAGTGTGCAACTGAATACAAACTTGTCTTCCAAACAAGCTAGGTGAAAGACAGATTGCACACACACATAACTCTCAGTACTGTGCATGTGGAGAGACGTTTGTTCATCTAGCACAAAAGAACGAGTGGCAGGAGAAATTTTACTCTGGTTTCTCAGTATGTTTCCTATTGCCGGTTTGAAGTTCTTGCAGTTTTCACTGTAACACCGAGTTGGACCGAGTACCACCCCATATATATATATGGAGTGCAGGTTTCAACTGAAAAGAAACTTTCGTTTCCTACAAGTTGGTGAAGGACGGCTTTCACACACACTTATCTCTCAGAACTTAGCATGTGGAGAGACGATCGTTCATCTAGCACCAGGGAACCGGTTGCAGGAGAAACTTTTACTCTGGTTTCTCAGTGTTTTTCCTAGTGCCGGTATGAAATTCCTGCATTTTTCATAGTAAAACCGTGTTGGAACGAGTACCTCCCCATATAAATGTAAGGAGTGCCGTTTGCAACTGAATACAAACTTGTGTTCCAAACAAGCTAGGTTAAGGACAGATTGCACACACACATAACTCTCAGAACTATGCCTGTGAAGAGACGTTTGTTCATCTAGCACAAAAGAACGGGTAGCAGGAGAAATTTTACTCTGGTTTCTCAGTATGTTTCCTAGTCCCGTTTTGAAGTTCCTGCAGTTTTCACTTTAAAATCGAGATGGATCGAGTACCTCCCCGTATATATATATGGAATGCATTTTGCAACTGAAAAGAAACATTGTGTTCCCAACAAGCTAGCTGAACTATGGCTTTCATACACACATATGTTAGAACTTAACATTTGGAGAGACGTTCGTCATCTAGCACAAATGGAACGTTTTGCAGGAGAAACTTTTATTCTGGATTCTCAGTGTGTTTCCTAGTTCCTGTTTGAGTTTCCTCGAATTTTCACTGTAAAACCGAGTTGGAGTCAATTCCTCCCCATATATATGTATAGGGTGCATTTTGCAAATGAAAAGAAACTGTTTTCCCAACAAGCTAGGTGAAGAAATGCTTTCACACACACTTAACACTCAGAACTGAGCATGTGGAGAGACTTTCGTTCATCTAGCACAAGGGGAACGGATTACAGGGGAAACTTTTACTCTGGTTTCTCAGTGTGTTTCCTAGTGCCGGTATGAAATTCCTGCAGTTTTCACTGTAAAACCGAGTTGGAGCGAGTACCTCCCCATATATATGTATGGAGTGCAGTTTGATATTCAAAAGAATGTTTGTGTTCCCAGGAAGCTAGGTGAAGTACGACTTTAACACACTATTAAATCTTAGAACTTAGCATGTGGAGAGACGTTCATTCATCTAGCATAAAGGGAAAGATTTGCAGGAGAAACTTTTACTCTGGTTTCTCAGTGTGTTTCCTACTGCCGGTTTGAGTTTCCGCCAGTTTTCACTGTAAAACCGAGTTGGAGTGAGTTCCTCTCCATATATATGTATGGGGTGCATTTTTCAATTGAAAAGGAACAGTGTTCCCAACAAGCTAGGTGAAGAACGGCTTGCACTCCCCCTTATCTCTCAGAACTAAGCATGTGGAGAGAAGTTCTTTCAACTAGCACAAATGGCACGTGTTGCAGGAGAAATTTTGCTCTCGTTTCTCAGTGCGTTTCCTAGTGCCGTCTTGAAGTTCCTGCAGTTTTCACTGCAAAACCGAGTTGGATCGAGTACCAACCCATATATATGAATGGGGTGCTCTTTGCAACTGAACAGAAACTGTGTTAACAACAAGCTAGGTGAAGGATGGCTTGCACACACAACTATCTCTCAGAACTGAGCATGTGGAGAGACGTTCGTTCATCTGGCACAAGTGGAATGGTTAGCAGGAGAAGCTTTAACTCGTGTATCTCAGTGAATTTCCTAGTGCTGGTTTGAAGTTCCTTCAGTTTTTACTGTAAAACCGAGTTGGAGCGAGTACCTATCCATATATATGTATGGAGGGCAGTTTGCAACTTAAAAGTAACTTTGTGTTCCCAACAAGCTAGGTGAAGGACGGCTTGCACACACACCTATCTCTCAGATCTGAGCATTTGGGGAGACGTTCGTTCATCTAGCTCAAATGGAACGGGTTGCAGTAGTAACATTAACTCTTGCTTCTCAGTGTGTTTCCTAGTGCTGATTTGAAGTTCCTGCACTTTTCACTGTAATACCGAGTTGGAGCGTGTACCTCCCCATATATATTCATGGATTGAAGTATGGAACTGAAAAGAAACTTTGTGTTCCAAACAAGCTAGTTGAAGGACGGCTTTCACACACACTTATCTCTCAAATCTGAGCATGTGGAGAGAATTTCGTTCATCTAGCAAAAATGGAACTGTTTGCAGGAGAAATTTTACTCTGGTTTTTCAGTGTGTTTCCAAGAGCCGGTTTGAATTTCCTCCAGTTTTCACTGTAAAACCGGGTTGGATTTAGTTCCACCCCATATATATGTATGGGGTGCATTTTGCAATTGAAAAGATACTGTGATCCCAACAAGCTAGTTGAAAGTCGGCTTGCACACACACATATCTCTCAGAACTAATCATGAGGAGAGAGGTTCGTTCATCTAGCAGAAAGGCAACGGGTTGCAGGGAAATTTTTATTCTGTTTTCAAAGTGTGTTTCCTAGTGCCGGTTTGAAGTTCCTGCCGATTTCACTGTAAAAACGAATTGGAGCGAGAACCTCTCCATATATAAGTATCGAGTTCAGTTTGCAATTGAAAAGAAACTTTGTGTTCCAAACAAGCGAGTTGAAGGACGGCTTGCACACACACTTATCTCTCAGAACTGAGCATGTGAAGAGACATTCGTTCATCTAGCACAAATGGAATGGGTTTCAGGTGAAATTTTACTCTGGTTTCTCAGTGTGTTTCCTAGTGCCGGTTTGAAGTTAATGCAGTTTCCACTGTAAAACCGAATTGGAGCGAGTACCTCCCCTTATATTTGTAAAGAGTGCAGTTTTCAACTGAAAAGAATCTTTGTGTTTCCAACAAATTGGTGAAGGACGGCTTTCACACACACTTATCTCTCAGAACTGAGCATGTGAAGAGACATTCGTTCATCTAACACAAATGGAACGGGTTGCAGGAGAAAATTTACTCTGGTTTCTCCGTGTGTTTCCTAGTGCCGGTTTGATGTTCCTGCAGTTTTCACTGCAAAACCGAGTAGGATCGAGTACCTCCACATATATATGTATGGAGAGGAATTTACATGTGAAAAGAAACTTTGTGTTCCCAACAAGGTAGGTGAAGGACGGCATTCACACACACTTATCTCTAGAACTGAGCATGTGGAGAGACGTTCGTTCATCTATCACAAAGGAAACGGTTGGCAGGTGTAACTTTTACTATGGATTCTCAGTGTGTTTCCTAGTGCCGGTTAGAAGTTCCTGCACTTTTCACTGTAAAACCGAGTGGGAGCGAAAACCTCCTCATATATATTCACGGAGTGTAGTATGCAACTGAAAAGAAACTCTGTGTTCCCAACAAGCTAGGTGAAGGACAGCTTGCACACACACTTATTTCTCAGAACTGAGCATGTGGAGAGACTATCGTTCATCTAGCACAAGGGGAACTGGTAACAGGGGAAACTATTACTCTGGTTTCTCAGTGTGTTTCCTAGTGCGGGTTTGAAGTTCCTTCAGATTTCACTGTAATACCGAGTTTGATCGAGTACCTCCCCATATATTTGTATGGAGTGCAGTTTGCAACTGAAAAGAAACTTTGTGTTCAAAACAAGCTAAGTGAAGGATGGCTTGCACACACACTTATCTCTCAGAACTGAGTATGTGGAGAGACGTTGGTTCATCTAGCACAAAGGGAACGGGTTGCAGTGGAAATTTTTATTCTGGTTTCTCAGTGTGTTTCCTAGTGCCGTTATGAAGTTCCTGCAGTTTTCACTGTAAAATCGAGTTAGAGCGTTTACCTCCCCATATATATGTATGGAGTGCAGTTTTCAACTGAAAAAAACTTTTGTTTCCAACAATTTGGTGAAGGACTGCTTTCACACCCTTACCTCTCAGAAATGAGCATGTAGAGGTACGGTCGTTTATCTAGCAAAAAGGGTACGGTTTGCAGGAGTAACTTTTGCTGTGTTTTCTCACTGTGTTTCCAACTTCCGGTTTGAAGTTCCTGCAGTTTGCATTTTAAAACCGAGTTGGAGTGAGTACCTCCCCATATATATGTATGAAGTGCAGTTTTCAACTGAAAAGAAACTTTGTGTTCCCAACAACCTAGGTGAAGTACGGCGTTCACGCACATATAACTCTGAGAACTGAGCATGTAGATAGACGGTCGTTCATCTAGCAAAAATGGTACGGTTTGCAGGAGAAACTTTTGCTTTGTTTTCTCACTGTGTTTCCAAGTGCCGGTTTGAAGTTCCTGCAGTTTGTATTTTATAACCGAGTTGGTGCGAGTACCTCCCCATATATATGTATGGAGTGCCGTTTTCAACTGAAAAAAACTTTCGTTTCCTACAAGTTGGTGACGGAATTCTTTCACAAACAATTATCTCTCAGAACTGAGCATGTGGAGAGACGTTTGTTCATCTAGCACCAGGGAACGTGTTGCAGGTGAAACTTTTACTCTGGTTTCTCAGTGTTTTTCCTAGTGCCGGTTTGAAGTTCCTGCAGTTTTCACTTTAAAACCAACATGGATCGAGTACCTCCCCATATATATGTATGGAGTGTAGTTTGCAACTGAAAAGAAACTTGGTGTTCCCAACAAGCTAGATGAATGACGGCTTGCACACACACTTATCTCTCAGAACTCAGCATGAGGAGAGACATTCATTCAACTACACAAAGGGAAAGGGTTGCAGGTGAAACATTTAATCTTCTTTCTCAGTGTGTTTCCAAGGGCCTGTTTGAAGTTCCTGCACTTTTCACTGAAAAACCGAGTTGGTGCGTGTACCTCCACATATATATGCATGGAGTGCAGTATGCAACTGAAAAGAAACTTTGTGTTCACTACAAGCTAGGTGAAGAACGGTGTCACACACAACTCTCAGAAATGAGCATGTGGAGAGACTTCGTTCATCTAGCACTAGGGGAAAGGATTACAGGGGAAACTATTACTCTGGTTTCTCAGTGTGTTTCCTAGTACCGGTTTGAAATTCCTGCAGTTTTCTCTGTAAAACCGAGTTGGAGCGAGTACATCCCCTTATATATGTATGGAGTGGAATTTGCAACTGAAAGAAACTTTGTGTTCCTAACAAGCAAGGTGAAGGACGGCATTCACACACACTTATCTCTCAGAACTGAGCATGTGGAGAGACTTCCGTTTATCTAGCACAAAGGGAACGGTTTGCAGAAGAAAGTTTTACTCTGGTTTCTCAGTGTGTTTTCTAGTGCCGATTTTAAATTCCTGCATTTTTCATAGTAAAACAGTGTTGGAACGAGTACCTCCCCATATAAATGTATGGAGTGCAGTGTGCAACTGAATACAAACTTGTGTTCCAAACAAGCTAGGTGAAAGGACAGATTGCACACACACATAACTCTCAGAACTATGCCTGTGAAGAGACGTTTGTTCATCTAGCACAAAAGAACGGGTAGCAGGAGAAATTTTACTCTGGTTTCTCAGTATGTTTCCTAGTCCCGTTTTGAAGTTCCTGCAGTTTTCACTTTAAAATCGAGATGGATCGAGTACCTCCCCGTATATATATATGGAATGCATTTTGCAACTGAAAAGAAACATTGTGTTCCCAACAAGCTAGCTGAACTATGGCTTTCATACACACATATGTTAGAACTTAACATTTGGAGAGACGTTCGTCATCTAGCACAAATGGAACGTTTTGCAGGAGAAACTTTTATTCTGGATTCTCAGTGTGTTTCCTAGTTCCTGTTTGAGTTTCCTCGAATTTTCACTGTAAAACCGAGTTGGAGTCAATTCCTCCCCATATATATGTATAGGGTGCATTTTGCAAATGAAAAGAAACTGTTTTCCCAACAAGCTAGGTGAAGAAATGCTTTCACACACACTTAACACTCAGAACTGAGCATGTGGAGAGACTTTCGTTCATCTAGCACAAGGGGAACGGATTACAGGGGAAACTTTTACTCTGGTTTCTCAGTGTGTTTCCTAGTGCCGGTATGAAATTCCTGCAGTTTTCACTGTAAAACCGAGTTGGAGCGAGTACCTCCCCATATATATGTATGGAGTGCAGTTTGATATTCAAAAGAATGTTTGTGTTCCCAGGAAGCTAGGTGAAGTACGACTTTAACACACTATTAAATCTTAGAACTTAGCATGTGGAGAGACGTTCATTCATCTAGCATAAAGGGAAAGATTTGCAGGAGAAACTTTTACTCTGGTTTCTCAGTGTGTTTCCTACTGCCGGTTTGAGTTTCCGCCAGTTTTCACTGTAAAACCGAGTTGGAGTGAGTTCCTCTCCATATATATGTATGGGGTGCATTTTTCAATTGAAAAGGAACAGTGTTCCCAACAAGCTAGGTGAAGAACGGCTTGCACTCCCCCTTATCTCTCAGAACTAAGCATGTGGAGAGAAGTTCTTTCAACTAGCACAAATGGCACGTGTTGCAGGAGAAATTTTGCTCTCGTTTCTCAGTGCGTTTCCTAGTGCCGTCTTGAAGTTCCTGCAGTTTTCACTGCAAAACCGAGTTGGATCGAGTACCAACCCATATATATGAATGGGGTGCTCTTTGCAACTGAACAGAAACTGTGTTAACAACAAGCTAGGTGAAGGATGGCTTGCACACACAACTATCTCTCAGAACTGAGCATGTGGAGAGACGTTCGTTCATCTGGCACAAGTGGAATGGTTAGCAGGAGAAGCTTTAACTCGTGTATCTCAGTGAATTTCCTAGTGCTGGTTTGAAGTTCCTTCAGTTTTTACTGTAAAACCGAGTTGGAGCGAGTACCTATCCATATATATGTATGGAGGGCAGTTTGCAACTTAAAAGTAACTTTGTGTTCCCAACAAGCTAGGTGAAGGACGGCTTGCACACACACCTATCTCTCAGATCTGAGCATTTGGGGAGACGTTCGTTCATCTAGCTCAAATGGAACGGGTTGCAGTAGTAACATTAACTCTTGCTTCTCAGTGTGTTTCCTAGTGCTGATTTGAAGTTCCTGCACTTTTCACTGTAATACCGAGTTGGAGCGTGTACCTCCCCATATATATTCATGGATTGAAGTATGGAACTGAAAAGAAACTTTGTGTTCCAAACAAGCTAGTTGAAGGACGGCTTTCACACACACTTATCTCTCAAATCTGAGCATGTGGAGAGAATTTCGTTCATCTAGCAAAAATGGAACTGTTTGCAGGAGAAATTTTACTCTGGTTTTTCAGTGTGTTTCCAAGAGCCGGTTTGAATTTCCTCCAGTTTTCACTGTAAAACCGGGTTGGATTTAGTTCCACCCCATATATATGTATGGGGTGCATTTTGCAATTGAAAAGATACTGTGATCCCAACAAGCTAGTTGAAAGTCGGCTTGCACACACACATATCTCTCAGAACTAATCATGAGGAGAGAGGTTCGTTCATCTAGCAGAAAGGCAACGGGTTGCAGGGAAATTTTTATTCTGTTTTCAAAGTGTGTTTCCTAGTGCCGGTTTGAAGTTCCTGCCGATTTCACTGTAAAAACGAATTGGAGCGAGAACCTCTCCATATATAAGTATCGAGTTCAGTTTGCAATTGAAAAGAAACTTTGTGTTCCAAACAAGCGAGTTGAAGGACGGCTTGCACACACACTTATCTCTCAGAACTGAGCATGTGAAGAGACATTCGTTCATCTAGCACAAATGGAATGGGTTTCAGGTGAAATTTTACTCTGGTTTCTCAGTGTGTTTCCTAGTGCCGGTTTGAAGTTAATGCAGTTTCCACTGTAAAACCGAATTGGAGCGAGTACCTCCCCTTATATTTGTAAAGAGTGCAGTTTTCAACTGAAAAGAATCTTTGTGTTTCCAACAAATTGGTGAAGGACGGCTTTCACACACACTTATCTCTCAGAACTGAGCATGTGAAGAGACATTCGTTCATCTAACACAAATGGAACGGGTTGCAGGAGAAAATTTACTCTGGTTTCTCCGTGTGTTTCCTAGTGCCGGTTTGATGTTCCTGCAGTTTTCACTGCAAAACCGAGTAGGATCGAGTACCTCCACATATATATGTATGGAGAGGAATTTACATGTGAAAAGAAACTTTGTGTTCCCAACAAGGTAGGTGAAGGACGGCATTCACACACACTTATCTCTAGAACTGAGCATGTGGAGAGACGTTCGTTCATCTATCACAAAGGAAACGGTTGGCAGGTGTAACTTTTACTATGGATTCTCAGTGTGTTTCCTAGTGCCGGTTAGAAGTTCCTGCACTTTTCACTGTAAAACCGAGTGGGAGCGAAAACCTCCTCATATATATTCACGGAGTGTAGTATGCAACTGAAAAGAAACTCTGTGTTCCCAACAAGCTAGGTGAAGGACAGCTTGCACACACACTTATTTCTCAGAACTGAGCATGTGGAGAGACTATCGTTCATCTAGCACAAGGGGAACTGGTAACAGGGGAAACTATTACTCTGGTTTCTCAGTGTGTTTCCTAGTGCGGGTTTGAAGTTCCTTCAGATTTCACTGTAATACCGAGTTTGATCGAGTACCTCCCCATATATTTGTATGGAGTGCAGTTTGCAACTGAAAAGAAACTTTGTGTTCAAAACAAGCTAAGTGAAGGATGGCTTGCACACACACTTATCTCTCAGAACTGAGTATGTGGAGAGACGTTGGTTCATCTAGCACAAAGGGAACGGGTTGCAGTGGAAATTTTTATTCTGGTTTCTCAGTGTGTTTCCTAGTGCCGTTATGAAGTTCCTGCAGTTTTCACTGTAAAATCGAGTTAGAGCGTTTACCTCCCCATATATATGTATGGAGTGCAGTTTTCAACTGAAAAAAAACTTTTGTTTCCAACAATTTGGTGAAGGACTGCTTTCACACCCTTACCTCTCAGAAATGAGCATGTAGAGGTACGGTCGTTTATCTAGCAAAAAGGGTACGGTTTGCAGGAGTAACTTTGCTGTGTTTTCTCACTGTGTTTCCAACTTCCGGTTTGAAGTTCCTGCAGTTTGCATTTTAAAACCGAGTTGGAGTGAGTACCCTCCCCATATATATGTATGAAGTGCAGTTTTCAACTGAAAAGAAACTTTGTGTTCCCAACAACCTAGGTGAAGTACGGCGTTCACGCACATATAACTCTGAGAACTGAGCATGTAGATAGACGGTCGTTCATCTAGCAAAAATGGTACGGTTTGCAGGAGAAACTTTTGCTTTGTTTTCTCACTGTGTTTCCAAGTGCCGGTTTGAAGTTCCTGCAGTTTGTATTTTATAACCGAGTTGGTGCGAGTACCTCCCCATATATATGTATGGAGTGCCGTTTTCAACTGAAAAAAACTTTCGTTTCCTACAAGTTGGTGACGGAATTCTTTCACAAACAATTATCTCTCAGAACTGAGCATGTGGAGAGACGTTTTGTTCATCTAGCACCAGGGAACGTGTTGCAGGTGAAACTTTTACTCTGGTTTCTCAGTGTTTTTCCTAGTGCCGGTTTGAAGTTCCTGCAGTTTTCACTTTAAAACCAACATGGATCGAGTACCTCCCCATATATATGTATGGAGTGTAGTTTGCAACTTGAAAAGAAACTTGGTGTTCCCAACAAGCTAGATGAATGACGGCTTGCACCACACACTTATCTCTCAGAACTCAGCATGAGGAGAGACATTCATTCAACTACACAAAGGGAAAGGGTTGCAGGTGAAACATTTAATCTTCTTCTCAGTGTGTTTCCAAGGGCCTGTTTGAAGTTCCTGCACTTTTCACTGAAAAACCGAGTTGGTGCGTGTACCTCCACATATATATGCATGGAGTGCAGTATGCAACTGAAAAGAAACTTTGTGTTCACTACAAGCTAGGTGAAGAACGGTGTCACACACAACTCTCAGAAATGAGCATGTGGAGAGACTTCGTTCATCTAGCACTAGGGGAAAGGATTACAGGGGAAAACTATTACTCTGGTTTCTCAGTGTGTTTTCCTAGTACCGGTTTGAAATTCCTGCAGTTTTCTCTGTAAAACCGAGTTGGAGCGAGTACATCCCCTTATATATGTATGGAGTGGAATTTGCAACTGAAAGAAACTTTGTGTTCCTAACAAGCAAGGTGAAGGACGGCATTCACACACACTTATCTCTCAGAACTGAGCATGTGGAGAGACTTCCGTTTATCTAGCACAAAGGGAACGGTTTGCAGAAGAAAGTTTTACTCTGGTTTCTCAGTGTGTTTTCTAGTGCCGATTTTAAATTCCTGCATTTTTCATAGTAAAACAGTGTTGGAACGAGTACCTCCCCATATAAATGTATGGAGTGCAGTGTGCAACTGAATACAAACTTGTCTTCCAAACAAGCTAGGTGAAAGACAGATTGCACACACACATAACTCTCAGTACTGTGCATGTGGAGAGACGTTTGTTCATCTAGCACAAAAGAACGAGTGGCAGGAGAAATTTTACTCTGGTTTCTCAGTATGTTTCCTATTGCCGGTTTGAAGTTCTTGCAGTTTTCACTGTAACACCGAGTTGGACCGAGTACCACCCCATATATATATATGGAGTGCAGGTTTCAACTGAAAAGAAACTTTCGTTTCCTACAAGTTGGTGAAGGACGGCTTTCACACACACTTATCTCTCAGAACTTAGCATGTGGAGAGACGATCGTTCATCTAGCACCAGGGAACCGGTTGCAGGAGAAACTTTTACTCTGGTTTCTCAGTGTTTTTCCTAGTGCCGGTATGAAATTCCTGCATTTTTCATAGTAAAACCGTGTTGGAACGAGTACCTCCCCATATAAATGTAAGGAGTGCCGTTTGCAACTGAATACAAACTTGTGTTCCA